>NW_016807218.1:912341-932217 GCF_001698545.2 Rhinopithecus bieti | reverse complement strand
CCTCTCCACATCCTCTCCAACAACTGTTGTTTCCTGACTTCTTAATGATTGCCATTCTAACTGGTGTGAGATGGTATCTCATTGTGGTTTTGATTTGCATTTCTCTGATGGCGAGTGATGATGAGCATTTTTTCATGACACACACACTTTTTTTTAAAGTCACATACAATTGTTACTTGGTGGTTTCATCCAATATAACCTGAAATTTTTTAGTCCCAGAACACATCTCAGTTATATTTGAAATAATCAACATCACTAATCTATTCTGTTTTTAAGTAGTGTTTTTTTTTTTTTTTTTTTTTTTTTTTAGGTGGTGAAAAGTCCTTAGGGGTTAAAATAATTGCTTATATTTAAAGAAGTAAATAAATGACATTTACAGGGTTTGATATTTCTTCAATATGCTACCTATGCCCTCTGACATGCTTTCCTAGGACTCTACCCACAAACCATGAATTTTTGTAACAACAATTTGGGGATAAAATCCAGATCATACAGGGAAAATCATCATCATGCCTACCACCGAAATTCTTCTTGCCTTCAGAATCTGTCAAAAAGGGCCAAAGCACACCATTTCCAAAGCCATGCTTTGATCTTTACAGGAAAAAATAGAACTCCATGATGAATGTGAAATTTTGGTGCTATAATGGTTCATTAAAGAGTCTTCTAGAAAATGCTATCTAAAACTATTGTTTTATTTGATGCTCTGAAGATATTCATATCTGGAGCAATTCTCCATGATGAGATTCTGGATAGCTGAGGATTATGACTTCCATAAGTAGAGTGGGAGAGGGGCTATTGTGAAGAGTGAGGTGGAAAAGGAGATATTGCATGATGCTATAAAGTGAAGTGTGAACGATGATTAATTCCTAGAAACAGATTTCTAACTTTATTAGCACCTGAGCATTCCTTGGAAGGCTTTGGGAAAGGTTTTGGGGAGGGCATTTAGAACCTTAAAAACTGTCTAATGTATTTGAAGAACTTTGCTTTAAATCATCTTTAAGGTCTCAGATTAGATGCGAAGTCTCTAAAATCATTTCTATAAACTACACTTTGTGGATAAGAAAATAAGGCCAAGCAGAGTTTAAAGACTTGAGTGGATTTCTATATCCAGTTTCCCTATGGTGTTTTGAACTACTTCATTTATGCCATGATACTTACCAGCTTTAGCATGGTCATGGATTCAAACCCTAGCCCTATCACTTCCCAGCTGTGTTTCTCTTGGCAATTTATTTAACTTCCTGGAGCCTCTGTTTTCCTATTTGTAAAACAATGATAATTACACTACCTAATTATAACTATTCTAAGTATTAACTGAGGCGTTAACATGTAAAATGCCTGGCACATAAAACATGTCTAAGAAATACTCATTTTCACTGACTTTCCATGTTTGTTCCTTCCTTTGTAGTATGGTTATTAGTGATGATCTTCTCTTGCAAAAACATTATTTCTTTGAACATATATGTCATAGCTTATTTACCTTTGTATAACCCTTTAGTGTTTCTATCAATACCTAGCATATAGTAAGTACTCAGTAAATGTTAGTTTTAAGAATGGAAAATGGAATTGTCTTCCAAAATTAAGATACTCTGAGGACTGAGGTGGAAAGCACCTTAGGATGGTTTAATAATTCATTGCTATCAGTTAATTCTTAGCCTAAATTAATTTATCAAATTGCTAAACTTAGGGAAAGTGACCTAGAAGTGTGATGTAGGGGAATGTAGGTCTGAATGAGGTGCAGAAGTGAATTCTTCTGGTCTTTCATCCATCATTCAACGAACATCTATTAAACTCCTACTCTGTGCCTTTGTGTATATGGGGATGTAACAATTAGTAGAATAAGGTACTTCTCAGAGACCTTATTGTATTACAGGGAAGATACACCACACAGCAGGGAGTACACTGTGCCATTAACGGAGATAGAAATGTTATTAACTCCTGTAAGTACTTAACAGGCACTGAATAGTCTTCTAAATGCTTTACTTGTATTCACTAATTTAGCACTTACAATGATCTCTTTCAGTAGGTATTGTTAACATTAAAATTGTATACATATGGAAAATAGAAAAAAGTTAAATAACTTGCTAGAGAACACACAGCAACTGACAGATCAGGGAACTGAACCTCAGCATTATAACTCCAGAGCTTTCCCTCTTCATAAAAGATCCTATTCCGAAGGGGAGAGTTCTGTTGACTACTGGCTTAAAGAAGGCTTTGTGGATAAGCAGTAGCTCAGAGAGTAAAGCAGTATAGCTTAGTGATTAAAAGCTGGAATGCACTGTCCAGATTTGAATCCCAACCCTGCTCTTTATTAACTATATTTTTAGAACAAGTTATTTAATTTTTTTACATCTCAGTTTCCTCAACTAGAAAATGGGGCTAATGATATAGATCTTGTAGGTATTAATAAAGATAAACTAAAATAAAGTATGCAAAGTGACTGGCAGATAAGGTCAACAAATTACTATAGATGGATCTCTAAGTACAGGTATAGATTAGATGTCACATCCCAGTGAGAGGGAAAATCATTATCCAAGTCATTGCTCCAGTGGACAAGGCAAAAGAAGGCTCTCATTGTGTCTCCTGCTATCTACAGGTGAGAGCAAAGTGACCCTGAGGAATCTGTACCTGTTCCCTAGACACATTGTTGTTGGCCTGGCAGTGGCTTTCTTTCTGAAACTTATTTTATTTCTGAAATGGGCATAATAATACTAGACCATAACAAAGTATAACATTGAGAAAAAGGGCACTTTAGGCACTCAAATGATCTGGGTTGAATCTAAATCTGATCATGGCCATGGTGTTTGGAAGGTCTAGGAATGGGTGACATCATTTTCAAGATTCATTATTTTCTGTTCTCCTGGTGTTACTCAATGGTCAGTCAGTTTCGAGGGTCAGTGATTTGCAGTTGTAGGAAGCCACATTAGTGCTTCTTCAAGACTGGGAAAGACACAGTTGATTTTTGTGGTGCTCTCTGTGCTGGTAGAGTGGTAGCCTTAAGCAGCTAGTGTCACTATTCCCTGGGCACTAAATATGGATTGAGGAGAATGTTTGGAAAGCATGAAGGGCAGACTTCTCCAGAAATTGGCACATGGCAAATACAAAGAACAGCATTGCACTTCTTGACCTGTTAATCAATATCAAAAAAAAAAAAAAAAAAAGGACAGTCTTTAGGATATCATTTCTTGTTTCTTGCTTTATTATTATGCAGAAGGCACAATAAAGCCCAATGCACCCTACCTGATTCAGTTAAAGGCATCTTATATGCAACTCATACACATTGAGCTTTTAAAATGTGTCATGTGGGCTGGGCGCAGTGACTCACGCCTGTAATCCCAGCACTTTGTGGGGCTGAGGCGGCTGGATCATCTGAGGTCAGGAGTTTGAAACCAGTCTGGCCAACATGGCGAAACCCCGTCTCTACTAAAAATATAAAAGCTAGCCAGGCATGGTGACAGGTGCCTGTAAGTCATCCCAGCTACTTGGGAGGCTGAGGCAAGAGAATCGCTTGAGCCCGGGAGGTGGAGGTTGCAGTGAGCTGAGATCACGCCACTGCACTCCTGCCTGGGCTACAGAGCAAGACGCCATCTCAAAAACAACAACAACAACAACAACAACAACAACAACAACAACAGCAGCAACCAAAACAAGCAAACAAAAAAACCCAAAAAACAAATAAAATGTGTCATGTGTTTCATTGGGTCTCATGGACAGGAAAGATAATACCCCTTTTAGTCTTGCAAGGAAAAAATCAGATTACTATACAGTATAAAAGTAACATGATAGGAATACATTCTGGGCTTAAGAAACAGCAAGGACATTTAATTCAGACTGATGGCAGGGGCTTTGGGAATATACTATTCTTTTGTTTTGTTCTTTTTTATTAACTCTATTTATTTCCAGGTGTTTGAGATATATTTGACACATAAAAATTGTATATATTCAAGATGTACAATGTGATGATTTGATCACATTGTACTATGTGATAACCATACTGCAAAGGAAGGAAGGAACATGGAAAGTAGGTAAAAATTAGTATTTCTTAGACATGTTTTATGTGCCAGTGGTAAAAATAATTACCACAATCAAGCTAATTAACACACCCATCACCTCACATAGTTCCATTGGTTGAGCTAGGGGGCAGTGAGAATACTTAACATCTACTCTCTCAGCAGATTTCAGGTATATGATGTAGTATAATTAACTATAGTCACCGTGTTGTAGTTAGAGCCTCAGAACATGTTTATCTTGTAACTTTGACCAACATCTCTTCTTTCTGTTCCTCCATGCCAGCCTCTGGCAACCATCATTCTACTCTTGTTATGCCCAGACCGTTTGTTCCCCGAAGAAGACCACCAGAGTCCAGAGTCAAAGCCAAGCGGCAAGGATCTTTAATGCAAGTTCGAACTTGGTCCCTCCATTCTACAACATACAAGAGGGCCCCGAATGATGCATGTGCCCGCTTTTATAGCCCGATGCATACAGGATATGTAAGGTTATAGAGGTACAAAGGAATTCTTTTGGTTGCAGCATTACAACTGGTAAATGGTTAATACAATTAACAGTTTTCTATTTGTTCCCATGCATTTAGTAAAACTACAAACGGTTGTGACCTTATCAGGGGCTCTCTAGATCTTGTGTTAGGTCTCAGCGAACGCCTTGGCGACCACACATACGAGGCCCCATTTCCGCTGTTTCGTCACCTCCGCGCGCCCAGGCTCACAGATATGTGGCCCAGGTGGCAGACACCGGTAATTAGAGCAGGACAGAGACTTTCACAACGTTTGTCCTTACAATGTCTGGAGTCTATAGATAACCTAATCGGTTAGGTCCGGGGTCGATCTTTAACTAGGCTCAGGGCGCAGCCCGGGCTGTCAGGGCGCCGCCCGGGCTGTTTGCCTGTGGACTTCATTTCTGCCTTTTAGTTTTTTTTTCATTTGATCTCTTTCACTCTCTGCTTCTATGAGTTTGATATTTTTAGATTACATCCGTAAGTGAGATCATACAGTGCTTATCTTTCTGTGTGCAGCTTATTTCACTTAGCATACTGTCCTTCAGTTTCATCCATGTTGTCACATATGGCAGAATTTCCTTCTTTGTTATGGCTGAATAATATGCTGTTGTTTGTGTGTGTGCCACAATTTCCTTATCCAGTCATCTGTCAACATACACTTAGGTTGGTCCCATACCTTGGGTATTGTAAATAATGCTGCAATGAACATGGGAGTGCAAATATCTCTTTGACATAAATATTTCATTTCCTTGGCATATGTACCTAGAAATGAGATTGCTAAAATCATAGGCTAGTTCTATTTTTAATTTTCTAAGGAATCGTTATATTGTTTTTCATAATGGCCGCATCAATTTTCATTCCCACTAATGGTATCCAAGGGTTCCTTTTTTTCCACACTTTCATCAACATTTGATTTTTTGTATTTTTGGTAATAGCCATCCTGATGGGTGTGAGGTGATACCTCATTGCACTTTGATTTGCATTTTCATGCTTATTGGTGATGTTGAGCACTTTTTCATATACCTGGAGGTCATATGTGTGCCTTCTTTTGAGAAATGTCTATTTAGGTCTTCTTGACCTGTTAATCAATATCAAAGTTGTAGGAGTTCCTTATATATTTTAGATATTAGCTTCCTCTTTGATATATGAGTTGCAAATATTTTCTCCCAATCTGTGGGTTGTCTCTTTACTTTGTCAATTGTTCCCTTGCTGTTAAGAAGCTTTTCAGCTTGATGCGATAGTGTTTGTTTATTTCTGCTTTTATAGCCTCTGCTTTTGGGGCATATTCAAAAATCCATTGCCAAGACGAATTTCAAGGGGTTTTCTTCCACAACGTTTACATCTAGGAAACGTGTAAGATCATGATTTCAGATCTTACATTTGAGCATTTAATTTACATCAAGTTGATTTTTGTGTATGGTGTAAGATAATGGTCCGATTTTTTTTTCATGTAGATACTCAGTTTTCTCAATACCATTTGTTGAAGAGACTATCCTTTCATTATTGTGCATTTTTGATGCCCCTTTTAACAACTACTTGACTATATATGTTTGGGTTTATTTCTGGGCTGTATATGCTGTTTCATCAGTTTATGTGTCTGCTGTTATGCCGACATCATACTGTTTTGATTACTGTAGCTTTGCAATATGGTTTAAAATAAGGAAGTGTGATGCTTCCAGCTTAGTTCTTCTTATTCAAAATTGTTTTGGCTATAGAGGTTATTTGGTAGTTCCACATGGATTTTAAGATCATTTACACTATTTCTGTGAGAAATGCCATTGAAATTTTGGTAGGGATTACATTGACTCTACAGATCACTCGTTGTAGTTGCAGATATCTTAAGAATATGAATTACTGCAATCCAGGAAAACAGGCACTGAGCATTTGAGGCAACTTTGGGTAGTTCAATGGGGCCATAGATTTGAATCTGTAAGAATGAAGAGACAAGAAAGGAGGTTAGAAGTTTTGGTACAGAAAACACAGGATCTCAGATTCCAAACATGAGATATAATCTTATTGATCACTTTTAACTGAAAAGGCTTAAAGGAGACCATAGAAAGCATACAGTCTACATTGCCTGGAGCTAAAAAGAAGAACTACATGCTGGGTAAAGGAATCAATACCTAAAGTCACTTATCAGACTGGAAAGATTTTTGAAGCTCAGCAAGATGAACTCTAATAGGGATAAACAAAAAATCTCACAGAATTGGAATCGAAGTCAATTGCAGCAAAAAAGTGATGAAGCATTGGTCTATATAGAAACACAGACATGCACACATGTCTAGGAAGATCTAATGTTTCCTTTGTCCACAAAATTAAAAGGAGCCAGATATATGACATGGCTGCTGAAAAAGCTAATGCTGTCTCAGGCTACTCAGATAGGTGGTGGCCAAATCCATGGATATAGTGTAATGCAGAAGGAGTTACAATGCTGTAGGAATCAAAAAGACTCTCTGTACCACCTACAGCTGTGTGGTCTTCAATGCATTCTGTAGCCTCAGTTTAATCATTTATAAAATAAAGCTAGTGATAATTGCTCACTCCCTTAAAGCTTAATATGAACATCTGTAAAGTGCCTCATATGGTGCCTCACATATTAGTGGCCAAGAAATGTTAATTTTTTTCTGCATTAATATCATCCCTGAAGTGACACTGAGCAAATTCAATCAGGACATCAACCAACAAACAAGGAGCTACTGAGAGGAAAAAGACTTAGGTAGTAAGAACAGGGGCTAAAAATAGCATGATCTTTTTGTTTTGTTAAGAAGAAACAAGCAAACAAACATGGATATAATAAACTATATGATTTGAGGGCTCTTATATATAAAGGAGAGAACATTTATTTATAATAGCTCTAGAAGATAGAAGAGGGATTATTTACTCTGTCATTTTTAGCTCCTTAACTTCTACTTATCCTTCACATACTAGGTCAATGTCATTTCTTTCCAGTAAGGTTTTCTTTACTGTTATACTTTTAGTGTATTCCTACAGCTGATTATTACCTTTGATTATATGACTAATGCTCATCTCCCCACTCAGCTCTATGTTCCATGAAAGATGGGACCATGCCTATTTTCCAAACCATTATATGCCCAGCCGTTGACATGGAACCAAACGCATGGAAGGCCCTCAACTGTTTGTTGCATATAATTCCCACCCTCAAGACTTATAGTCCTGTGGGTCAGACCTCATGAGATGCTGCAACTACAGGATAGGTAAAAATAAGAAGACAAACCCAAGCCAGAGATTAATCACCTTCAGCAGCACAAGCCAAGTGATTTATCTAGAGTTATTGGTGCCCTGATTCCACGGTCTGGCTTCTCACCTCCACTTCTGGCTACTTAATAGGGTCTACATCTGAACACAAGGCTGTATTGCTGAAAGTTAATGGAGGGAAATAACTTCACCTATATTAGGACATTTTCAGAGTTAACGAATTGGAAAACATCAGAATGAAACAAGGTCACAGCCCAGGCAAGGGCTTTCAGCAAAGGCAGCCACAGCGGGCATCAGAGGACAAGGGGCTTCATTTGATTGGGAGGGCATCTTAGTCATGCAAATTAATGGAAAGGAAGCAAGGGGGTTACCTTGGTGATGAACAATGATGACAAGGGACTGGAGACATATGGCAAAGGAGGAAATGCAAAGTTATGTCAGCTTGCAGTGATTCATAAATAACTGCAAGAGGTCTGCGAAGGCAGATTGAAGGCATCCAGGGTGTTATGTAATCATGTCCTAGTGATGCATAAAAGTATCGAGCATTTTAATGTGACTGTCTGACATGCCTGCTCTGTTAAGGAAGCCTTTTAGTTCTACGGTCCTGTAGACACAGTTTGCATAGCTAAAGAACCATTTCAAAAGAATGATTTTTCTTAGTGCTTTGATCTAATTTTGGTTAAATCTTTTAAATACCTCTAGCAATTGTTCACATTTCTGTCAATCCTCCCTCATTCATTCATTCATTCATTCATTCATTCAAAAAACTATTTAATGCCTAGTTTGTGCCAGCCTCTGGGCTAGATGGTGTGTTGCTTCCTATTGCTACTACTCGTGTTTAGGCAACAGTCTTCTCTCTAAGAGATTACTGCAAGTGTCTTCGCATTAATCCCCTGTCTACAGTCTTGTCCATATCTAATCCTTTCTTCACTTTTCAGCCAGAAAAAAAATTTAATTTTGTTTTTCTTGTGATGCTGAAAGTGTTTCTTGCTGTAACATACATTCCTTCCATCTTCTGTAAACAGCATCCACCCACCTGCACATCCTCTGCATCATCTACATTTTTGACAATGCTCCATGAGAACTGCTGTTTATAAATTGCTCTTCCTACTCCAATTCCATTGATTAAGGGGTGGGCTCATGACCTGTCTGGGCCAATCAGGAAATTCTCCTTTACTCTGGCTGCAGTGATTGGTTCAGATTTAGGCATACACCAATCAGAGCAATTTTCTGAGAGCCTACTAGAGCTAGGGCAGAGGCAGAACTAAAGGGCATGCTCTTTGTGCTAGTTTTCAACTGGTGCATAGCAAATTACCAGCAACATAGTGGCTTAATACAACACTGATTCATTAACTCACCAGTTAGGTGAGAAGTCTGGCAAAGAATGGCTGAGTTCTCTGCTCAGGGTATCACAACACTAAAATTAAGGTGTTTGCCAGTCTGAGTTCTCTGAAAACTCTTCTTTTCTTAAAATTGTCTGCTGTCTTTGACTTCCTGCCTGAACCTATGACTATGAGCTTAAAAAGTCTTTTGGCTCTAACAACCAATGCTATTTTTTGTTTAATGATCTTAGTATGTCCCTCACTGTTTTTGTCTTTTTGATTGGGACCAGCTCTGGCTTCTCTGGCAATGTCTAGCAACATCACAGCTGGTCTCTTGCAATTCCACCTTGGGCTGATTCACATTAACTTCCAATCTTCCAGATTTGATTTGGCCTTGGCATTGGGGAACTAGGCATCAGCTGTCAGTCCCGTCATCTCCAGTCCCTTTCAATTGGAATCAATAATTTTTTCCTTTCTACATATTTGGTTCCAACTAATTTCCAGGCAGTTCTCGCCAAGACAGCAGTACATCACTAGCCCCCATCCATTGATGGGTGAAGTCTGGGACTTCACTCTCACTACTGCTGAAAGCTTGGTTTCCAATGAACCTGACATGAATTGAAGTGCATGTCAGATTATAGCTTTTCACCACCCAGTTATTATTAACTGAATTCTTACAAATGGATGTAACTCATCAGTTTATTAATGTCCCATTAGACGCTATTACTAACATAAGCCAACTTCAGTTATATGTATTTCCTGCCAGGTCCCTGAATGTATCACGTGAGTTTATTCTGGAGTCATTTTTATACTTCAGAGAAGTTGGATCCTGTCCTACTCCCTCTACGTTTTCTAGTAAGATCATGCCGATAACATGGACTTGTGCAACTGTTATTAAAAATAACTTCCTGACTCCTTTTGGAAATTGACATCAACTTGTAGCAAATTTTAGTCCACTACGTGTCTCTAGGTGCTATGTATTAGGCTTACAAGCAACTCTTCACCTCTGCCCTTTCTCTCCTTCAACTCCCAATGGCTAACTCTACCAAAGGTTCACATATGCAGATTACTTTCCTTCTTGGGTCAAACTTATTTCTTCTCCTTTCCTAGTAGAAATGTAGTTAAGGACCCAGAACATTTCACATATGAATTCAAACTGGTTTTGACACTGATTTTATTGTTATTATTGGTCAAAGACCTTTTCTGAACTTCACTTTGCCTTCCAGTAAAAATTACAGGTTTAAACGCAGTAATCTCTCAAGACCCTACTGGTCTTTTAATTCCTAACTTATACATCAGCTTTACCTTCAATTTTCTTACATTGGTTTTCTCATTCATTTTTTGCTTTCCTCAAAAGACTTATTTATTTCCAACCTGGCTTCTATTCTCATAAATAATTTTAGGTTCAAATGAGTGAATGCCACTTATGCCTCATCTCATAGGGTTCATTATGCACTGGCGTTCTAAGGAGTCTGTAGTTGAAAAGTTTATTTCCTTAACTGATGGCTCATTTGAAAGTTTTTGTTTGTGTATATGTGTGTTTTATTTCTTAAAAAATCCATTTTAATGAAATTACTAGAGAAAATCAATGAAACTAAAAGCTGGTTCCTTGAATAGATTAATAAAATTGATGAAACTCCAGCCAAGCTAATTAATGAAAAAGAAGAAGCAAATTACTAATATCAGAAATGAAAGATGTAGCATTACCACAGATCCCTGGATATTAAAAGGCTAATAAAAGAATACTATGAACAATTCATGCCCACAGATTTGATAACATAAATTAAAGAGGCAAATTCCCTGGGGAAAAAAAAAAAAAAAAAAAAACAGCTACTTAAGCTCTTACAATAAAAAATAGATAAACTGAGTGGGTCTATACCAATTAAAAATTAAATCAATAATTAATAACATTCAAACTGAAACACAATACCATTGATTTGATTGATAAATTCCACCAAACGTTAAAATAAGAAAAACTAGCAATTTTCTAACAAGCTTGTCTATAATCTCTTTCAAAAAATAGAGAGGGAACATTTACTAAATAATTATAGGAGGCCATCATTGTAATGATACCCAAAGCAGATAATGATGTTACAAGAAATAAAAACCACAAACCTATATCTCCCATAGTGTAAGTGCAAAATCCTCAAAATTAACACATTAAATTCAACAATATATAAAAATAATTTTACACCATGACGAAGTGGTATTTATTCCAGGCATGCAAGAGTAGTTGAACGTTCAAAAGTTAGTTTATAAAATCACCACATAAACAGGATAAAAAGAGATAGCATATGATTTATCAACTAATGTAGAAAACGCATTTGACAAAATTCAACACCTCTTACTCAGAAAATCTGGAATAGAATTAGCTCCCTCAACTTGATAAAGCATATCTCCATAAAATCTACATGTAATATAATATATAAGGATAAGAAACTAGATGTTTTCTCCCAAGATTAATGATAAAGCAAGATACCCCCTCTCTCCTCTCCTATTCAATATTGTACCACAGTCATATGTAATGTAATAAAACAGAAAAAGAAAATTAAAGGTATAGAGATTGGAAAGAAGAAATAAAACTGTTTTGTGTGTTTGGTTTTTTGTTTTCTTGAGACAAACTCTTGCTCTGTTGCCCATATTGGAGTGCAGTGACATGATCTTGGCTCACTGCCACCTCTGCCTCCTGGGTTCAAGCAATTCTCCTGCTTCAGCCTTCTGAGTAGCTGGGACTACAGGCGCCTGCCAACATGCCCAGCTAATTTTTGTATTTATTTATCTATTTTTTATTAGAGATGGGGTTTCACCATATTGGCCAGGCTGGTCTCTAACTCCTGACCTTGTGAACCACCCACCTCGAGCTCCCAAAGTGCTGGGCTTAGAGGTGTGAGCCACTGTGCCCGGTCAATAAAACTGTTTCTATTTGAAGATGAGATGATAGTTTATTTTTTAAAAAACTTAAAAATAAATTTAAAAACGACTAGAAGTAATAAGCAATTATTTCAGTGTAGCATGATACAAGGTAATACACATAAATTAATTGATATTCTAATGTAAACCAGCAATGAACAATTGAAACTTGACATTGAAAAAAAGTACAATTTACAATAGCACCAAAACTTGAAATACTCAGGTATAAATCTAACAAAATATGTAAAGAATTTATACTTGGAAAACTAAAATCTGATAAAAAGCTCAGAGGAGGACTAAATAAATGAAGAGATATTCCATGTGCATGGTTTTCAAGACTCAATATCACTAAGATGTTAATTCTTCCTAACTGATTTATAGATTCAACGCAATCTCAATCAAAATCTCAGCAGTCTATTTTGCAGGTATTGAAAGTGGGATTCTTTCTTTCTATAATTTTAATTACAGATTCAGCAGGTACATGTACAGGTTTGTTACCTGGGTATACAGCATGTTGCTGAGGTTTTGGGTACAATTGATCCTATCACCAAGGTACTGAGCATAGTACCCAGTAGTTTTTCAGCCTTTGCCTGTCTCCCTCCCTCCCTCCCTCCCTGCCTCCCTTCTCTAGTAGTCCTCAGTATCTACTGTTGCCATCTTCACGTCCATGAGTACCCAATACTTATAAGTGAGAACATTGATTTTTTGTTCCTGAGTTAATTCTCTTAGGATAATGGCTTTCAGCTGCATTCATGTTGCTGCAAAAGATATGATTGTGTTCTTTTTGGGGGTGCATAGCATTCCATGTTGTATATATACCACATTTTCTTTATCCAATCTATCATTGATTAGCACCTAGGTTGATTCCGTGTCTTTGCTATTGTCAGTAGTGCTGCGATGAACATTTGAGTGCATGTGTCTTTTTGGTACAACTATTTATTTACTTTTGGAAATATATCCAGTATTGGGTTGCTGGGTTGAATGGTGGTTCTCAGTTCTTTGAGAAATTTCCAAACTGCTTTCCACTGTGGCTGAACTACTTTATTTTCTCATCAACATTGTATAAGTGTTCCCTTCTCCACAGCCTTGCCAGCACCTGTTGTTTTTTGACTTTTTAATAATAGTTATTCTAACTGGTATGAGATGCCACATTGTGTTTTTGATTTGCGTACATTTCTCCAATGATTAGTGATGATGAGCATTTTTTTTTTCACATATTAGTTACCCACTTGTATGTCTTCTTTTGAGAAGTGTCTGTTCATGTCTTTTGCCCATTTTTTAATGGGGTTGTTTGTTTTTTTGCTAGTTGTTTAATTTCTTATAGATTCTGGATATTAGACCTTTTTCAGATGAATCGTTTGTGAATATTTTCTCCCATTCTGTAAACTGTTTGTTTACTTTGTTAATAGCTTCTTTTGTTGTACAGAAGCTCTTTAGTTTAATTAGGTTCCGTTCATCAATTTTTGTTCTTGTTGCAATTGCTTTTTAGGACTTAGTCATAAATTCTTTCCCAAGGCCAATGTCCAGAATAGCATTGCCTAGGTTTTCTTCTAGGATTCTTAGAGTTTGAGATCTTATATTTAAATATTTAATTCACCCTTAGTTGAGTTTTGTATATGGTGAAATGTAGGGGTCCAGTTTCATTTTTCTATATGTGGCTAGCCAGCTATACCAGCAGCATTTATTGAATAGGGAGTCCTTTCTCCATTGCTTATTTTTGTCAACCTTGTTGAAGATCAGATGGCTGTAGATGTGTGGTTTTATTTCTGGGTTCCCTGTTCCATTGGTCTATATATCTCTTTTTGTATCGGTACCATGCTGTTGTGGTTACTGTAGACTCACAGTGTAGTGCAAAGTTAGGTAACGTGATGCCTCTGGTTTTCTTTTTTTGCTTAAAATTGCTTCGTCTCTTCAGGCTCTTTTTTGGTTCTATATGAACTTTAGAATAGTTTTTTCTAGTTCCATGAAAAATGACATTAATAGTTTGATAGAAATAGCATTAAATCTGTAGATTGCTTTGGGTAGTGTGGCCGTGTTAAGGATATTGATTCTTCCAATCCATGAGCATGAAATATTTTGTCATCTTTTTGTATCATCGGTGATTTCTTTCAATGATGTTTTATAGTTCTTCTTGTGAAGATCTGAAAATGGATTCTAAAGTTTATATAGAAGGGTAAAATACCTAGAATGGCCAAGACAATATTAGAGGAGGACAACAAAGTTGCAGGACTCACATTACTAAACCAGAAGACTTACTATAAAGCTAAACTAATCAAGAGAGCATGGTATTGGTGAAAGAATAGAAACATAGATCATCGTAACAGAATAGAGAGCCCAGAAATAGACTCACGTAAATATAGACAACTGATCATTCACAAGGGAGCAAACGTGATTCAATGGGAGTAAAAAGTAGGCTTTGCAAGAAATGCTGCTTGAACGAGTAGACATCCAAATGCAGAAAAACAAATCTAATCACAGACCTTCCTAACACCTTCCACAAAAATTAACTCAAAATGGGTTGTAGACATAAATGTAAAATAAAAAATATAGTTTTTAAGTTTTACCTCTATAAACTTCTATAATAGGAGAAAATCTAGATATTCTTGGATTTGGCAATGAAATTTTAGGTACAGCACTAAAAGTATTATCTATACAAGAAAAAAATGACATTGAACTTAATTAAAATTACAAACTTCTGCCCTGCAAAAGACCCTGTTAAGAGAATAAAAAGAGAAATCACAGATTGGGAGAAAGAATTTGGAAAACGAATATCTGATTAAGCTCTTGTATCCAAAATATACAAAAAACACTTCAAAATCAACAGGAAAAAACATGCAAACAAATTTTAAAAGATCTGAACAATTCACTAAAAATATATGCAGACAAACAAGAAGCATGTGAAAAGATTTTCATCATTTGATTAGGGATTTGCATTTAAAACAAAAATAAGATACTATTACATATCTGTTAAATGGCTAAAATCCATAAAACAATGACAGTACCAAATGCTGGCAAGGATATGGAACAACAGGAACTCTCATCCATTGCTCGTGGTAATGTATAAAATGGGATGGTTACTTTGGAAAACAGTCTGGCAATTTCTTACAAAGCTAAACATAGTCTTACCAAAAAATCCAGCAAATGCATCTTAGGTATTTACCCAACTGCTATGCAAATTTATGTCCACATAAAAATGTGCAAGTAAATGTTTATAGTAGTTTTATTCATAGTTGTAAAAACTGGAAGCAAACAAAATGTTCTTCAATAGATGAGTGGATAAACAAACTATAGTAATCCACACAATAGATGATTATTCAGTGATAAAAAGAAATGAGCCATTAAACCATGAAGAAACAAAAAGTAAACTTAAATGCATATTTCTAAAGCAAAAATTCAGTTTGAAAAGGCTACATACTGTATGATTCCAATTCACCAACATTTTGGAAAAGGCAAAACTTAGACAGTAAAATGTTTAGTGGTTGCCAGAAGTTCTGGGTAGGAGAGAAACATTGAATACAAGAAGCATAGCAGATTTCTTTTTTCTTTTTGGGGGCTGCGGAAACCATTCTGTATAATAATGTAATGGAGACTACATGGTGCTGTGCATTTGTCAAAACCCATCGAGCATAAAGAGTGATCTTTAAAAACAATCGTTTAGGAGTTTACTGCTTCCCAAGTCATATGCAGACTATGAAAAAAAGAATCTAACTGTATTACACATTATAAAACAACTTCAGTGAGGAAAGTAAGAGTGGGGAAGGACTGACCTAAGTATTTTTGGAAATTATTGAAATCCACAAGACTAAGAGCAAAAGAAATTGCGCAGAAGCACTGCACTATAGTTGAAAAAGCTTTTCCCATGATATGCACGTGTTAACCATCTGATACTTCTATAACTGTACACTAGAATTGAACAATTAAGTAAATGGATGGCAGGAGGCATGAGCCAGTCCCTGATAGACTGTGAGTTTACAGGAGGGAGAAGGCTAGAATGTCCTAAGTGTTAATGGATCAGAGTTGAGACTATACCACATTAATTTCCTTGCACTGTCGGCAGAGAGGCCTAGAAGCCATGGCACCTCAGTGGCAACCAGTACGGCTAAGCAGCTAGATCTTGGTTTGGAATGCTAGTCTTTAGTAAAAGGAACCAGCACTCCTTGAATAAATGGCTGATCCTAGGACTAGGACAGAAAATGCATAGGATAAGTCTGGAAGATCCTCCCATGCCAGAAACTAAGGAAGTGATTAAAGACGTAGCCCACACTAATGAGGTATGCTAAAGTGGAACAGGATCCACTTCAAGGATCTCCCAGTGGCGAAGGGGAGAGCAATTTGGGCAACATACAAACAAAGATGGGTTGAGTCATAACTCAAACAATAAAATAACCATGAGTCATAAATAAATTGCTGAATAAATTAATTAATGGGGAGAAGAGACAAGTCTCCCTCAAGGAGGGAAAGCAGAACTCCCTACTCCCTAAGTATAGGCTGCATATAGTGACTTCCTTTGAGAGTACAGTAAAGAAAAGAAATGGTGTCTTTGCAGTGGAAAAGCTTTGTAAACACTACCTTGGCAAGGTAATTGAGGATAATATCAGCACAGCTAAATCATGCTGATAATATGTACTCTTGATAGAATATGATGAAAATGGCACCTTACCTCTGTGATCTTCCATCCCCAAACCTATAGCCCTACTCTAACATGAGACAAACATTAGACAAGTTTCTAAAGAGGGGAGTTTTATAAAGTACCTGACCAGTTCTCCTCAATACTGTCATGGTCATCAAAAACAAGAAAAGTCTGAGAAACTGTCACAACCAAGAGGCACCCAAGGAGACATGACAACTGAATGTAATATGGTATTCAGGATAGGATCCTGGGAGAGAAACAGGACACAGGGTAAAAATTGAGGCAATCTGAATATGGAATGGGCTTCATTGAATAATTCATTAATATTAGTTCACCAAATTTCACAAATATACCACACTGATGTAAGATGTCATTAGTAGGGGAAACCGGATGTAGAATATATGGAACTTTCCATACTATCTTTTCAGTTTTTTCCTGCAAGTCTAAAATTATTCCAAAATATAGTCTGCTTTGAAAAGCATATTTATTTTAAGCTGTCATTCTTTAGTTAATAATTTTGGTTTATTGTATGGTAGTCAGAGAATATAGTCTGTAAATTTTTTGCTTTCTAGAATTATTCTATTTTATTTGTGTTCTAATACATGATATAACTGTTGTAAAAATTTATACATAAATGAAAATAATGTGGCTGGGCACAGTGGGTGGCTCACACCTGTAAGCTCAACACTTTGGGAGGCTGAGGCAGGTGGGTCGTTTGAACTCAGAAGTTCAAGACCACCCTAGGCTCATAGTGAAACCTAGTCTCTACTAAAAATACAAAGAAATTAGCCAGTAGTGTTGTGCGTCTGTGGTCTGAGCTACAAAGAAATTAGCCAGTAGTGATGTGAGTCTCACTCTGTTCCCTAGGCTGGAGTTCAGTGACTCAATCTCAGCTCACTGTAACCTCTGCCTCCCTGGTTCAAGTGATTCTCCTGCCTCAGCCTCCCAAGTAGCTGGGATTACAGTCACCCTCCATCATGCCCAGCTAATTTTTGTATTTTTGTAGAGACAAGGTTTCACTATGTTGGCCAGGTTGGTCTTGAACTCCTAACCTCAGGTGATCTGTCCACCTCAGCCTCCCAAAGTGCTGCAATTATAGGCATGCACCACCGCACTCGGCCGAGGACCTATTTTTTAAATGGGACATTTTAGCCCATTCAAATTTGAATGGAAAAGTGCGTAAATTTACTAATTTTTATGGTTTTCCACCTACAGAGCAATCCCCATAAGTAGAACATTCAATTCAAAGGGTACCTTCAGTGGACCAATACCATGAGCTATGCTTTGAAAATTTTCTTTCCTACAATCCAGGACATTCTGGATGCCTTATCCAGGACATTCTGAACACCTCTTTTGTCTAGCTGTGATACACTTGGGGATAACAGGCATGGGCATCAGCAGATACTACTACTTTCTCAACATTCCAAAGTTTATTTCTAAGGACAAGGGACTTGTTGAATGGCATGATTCCCACATAATTTTCTCCTGTGTGCAGGGGTCACGGGTATCGCAATTTAGACTCCATGCCTTCTATCCTAGGTTACTGTCTTCAATCTGTAAGCTCAGGTTCAGCCCTTATTTTTTTTCCCTTTCCCTTTATCTGTTTCTGATTGAAGTAGAGATGATTTGTGTAATGCTACATGCTGAACAGTTGTCCCCAGCACAGCTTGGGGAAGCAGACCCATTTTCTTCCATATTTTTATGGGTAGTTGACCCATACCTTGAAAATCCTAGATCACTATGAATGGCTTCAGGATCTAAGAATGGATCTAGCAGAAAATTTTCTTTCTTAATTACATTTCACAGTCAGCTGCTGGACTATACATTTAAACAGTAATTGTGTCCACCTGCCACTGTCACTTCGTATTTTGTTTGGCACTAGTGCATGCAGGGGATGTTGCCAGTCTACAATCTGAAAGCCACTGTATAGACATTCCTGAAACCTATCTATGATTGTCCATCTGGAGGCAAAGATTTTGAATTGTGAGTAGAGTATTCTGTCTAGTGCTCTGACACTCTCCTGCTGTTGAAAACTGCATGCCTCCTCTTTGCTCACCTCTAGTCCTTCAAAGCTCACTCTTGTATGCAGAGTGAGGGACTTACTAGGGTCAGCTAAGGCTAAGTCAGGGGCTGATAATAGTTTTTGCAGAGTAATGCGTACCCAGTCAATGGATGGCTCAATACTAATTTCTTTAAATGTTGAAGAACCTGGGTTGATGAGACAGATTCCTGTTGTTCTTGAGCTTTCTCCTGCTTGGTCAAAGCTACCCTGATCTTAATCTTATAACTCACAGTTACATCATTAATGGATTAGCAATCACGACATAAGCTTCACAAAATTTACCTCATATCCATCATATTCCCACAAGGAGAAAAATCAGATGGTGACAATTTCTATGTTCATCCCCACTTTGGCTAATCCTTATGATCCAAGGAACACTGGCATTTATCAGGATCTACCTTCAGTCTTGCTTTCTCCAAAAGGTTCCTTTTAGTCTTCTCTAAAGACAAACCAGTATCTCGAAATAGCTTGTGTCTCAACTATTTTTGCTACTAATTGTTGAAAGATGGCATGAAACCTTGAGATACTTTGGGGCATTTTTTTTCAAATTGAAAGACATTCTGTAGGATGTAAGATTTTATTCTTTTTCCTTTAAGGATGTATCTATTTTACTTTTCTTCCTTTCAGTCAGAGTTATTTAAAATAACTATTCTCCAAATTCTTCACTCCAAAATATTGGCTCCCTCATCAATAGAAACCAAGGGTTTTGTCTGTTTTATTCTCTGCTGCATCCTCATTGCCTGAAACAAATTTTGGTAATCATTAATTCTTATGAAGTGCTTTACAAATAATTTTTGAATGGATTAATTAAAACACTGCTCTCTGAAAAACTCAGTAAATAGCACATGATTTGTTTATCACCTCTCCAGAATATGGTAATCCCTCATATTTGTATTTATTATCTTTTCTTATTTTATCAGTAGATGGGGACACATATAGAACTGAGGGTGTCTGCAGGTAATCACCAATAAATATTTTTACAAGTACTTGACTTTAAAAGGAGCAAAATTTCTAGATCAAGATCTTAAAAATCAAGAACTATGTGGCTCACATTCCATCCATGTGGGCAGAGAATATCCCTTTGGACTTTCTTTTCCATTTCTTTATTTTTTTTTTTAATTATACTTTAAGTTCTAGGGTATATGTGCACAATGTGCAGGTTTGTTACATATGTATACATGTGTCATGTTGATGTGCTGCACCCATTAACTTGTCATTTACATTAG
>NW_016807218.1:896169-908009 GCF_001698545.2 Rhinopithecus bieti | reverse complement strand
GACTGCTGTGTTAGCAATGAGGGAGGCTCCGTGGACGTGGGACCCTCCCGGCCAGGTGTGGGATATATTCTCCTGGTGTGCCCGTTTGTTTAAAGCGCAGTATTGGGGTGGGAGTCACCCGATTTTCCAGGTGTTGTGTGTCTCAGTTCCCCTGGCTAGGAAAAGGGATTCCCTTCCCCCTTGCGCTTCCCAGGTGAGGCGATGCCTCGCCCTGCTTCAGCTCTCACTGGTCGGGCTGCAGCAGCTGACCAGCACCGATTGTCCGGCACTCCCTAGTGAGATGACCCCAGTACCTCAGTTGAAAATGCAGAAATTACCGGTCTTCTGTTTCGCTCGCGCTGGGAGTTGGAGACTGGAGCTATTCCTATTCGGCCATCTTGCCCGGCAAACGTGTTTTTCCATTTCTTAACTCTTCAGATATCAGGGAGACTCAGATATTAAAATTCTTAAAGTCTAATTTTGGGAGAGGCCACATGGGTTATGATCCCTGAGAAAAGGCAAGGGTTTATTGGATTTCTTTGGTTTATTATCTGTCTTTAGGGATGTTTTGGCACATAGGACAGAAGTGAGTACAACCTCTGGCCAGTGTGAGCCCTGATGCTGTTGACTGAAATGGGCTAGCATGTTAAAACGTTGAAGTTTGTTGTAACAGAAACCTGTACTCTCTGTATGCCTCCTGGGTCTGCAGGTAAGTTAGTGAATGTTTCCCCACTGGTTCCAAATACCAAATGGGGAATTCAAGCCAATGATAATGATCCTAAAACATGAGCAGACTTTGTTTTTCAAGCTGTTCCAGCCTCTACTGCCAACTCCTTCCCTGGGACCCACCAAACACGAATGAACTGCAGATGAAGAGGCAGCTCGCCATGAATCTCTCTTGCGGAACATGCGACTGGCTCATCTCCAGGGCCCTTTTAGCCACCTCTCACCCTTTGCTGAGAGCTCCTCAACGTTTGGGATACCAGGGCTGCATTATCTTTCTTATTACAGCCCCCATGTATGTGTCTCAGGCTTTTTCCATGCCAGCAGGTCAAAGAGGGGTTGCCTACTTACTTTGTGGGATGCTGCAATCAATTACCTTGCTTTGGAAACAGCTCTTGGGAATAATGCAGAGCTGTACTAACACCTTGTTCCTAGACTGTAAAACAAGTTTAAGCTTTGCATTTCAGAGCCTTTCTTGTCCACAGCTCATGAAAGGGAGCAACTGATTCTGTTTTCTTTCCCCAGTAGCTTCAGCCACTGGGGAAATGGAGCCTTTTGATTCAGCTGAGAAATGAAGGCATGTTTTACTGAGACTGGAGTCAGGTAATTCTTGTGGTCTTGTGAAAGTCTTTTCATCACTAAAGTTCCGGATCTAGGAAACGTGCTCTTTTGCAGTAGCCTCGTAGAATATGGCACCTGGTTTCTTCAGACTTGAGTTGGAGAGAGCTAAGCCTTCATGGATTGCTTCAAAGGCTGGATGTCTTGAGTGTTACATTAAACTTTGTTTGTTTATTTTCCTGCATCTGATACTGGCATTTGTGCACCATCTTGCACTGGAGTGGAGTGTCCAGAAAAGTCCTTTAAATGTTGATATTTCCCCTAGTAAATAAGAGGGATAACTTTCCTAATGAAGTTTCTTTGTGCACTATTCGTGGTAGCCAAATTATAGAAACAACCCAAATGACCATCAGTTGATGCATGGGTAAATAAAACGTGACTCATGCAGAAAAGGAACTACTATTCAGCCATAAAAGAACAGAGTACAGTGGTATTGTTTGGATATTTGTCTCTCCCCAAATCTCATGTTGAAATATAATCCTCAGTGTTGGAGGTGAGGCCTGGTGGGAAGTGTTTGGGTCATGGGGTGGATCCCTGGCTTGGTGTCATCCTCATGGTAATGAGTGAGTTCTCTTCTGGGTTCATGGGAGATCTGGTTGTTTACAAGAGAGTGGAAGCTCCCCCATGTCTTGCTTCCGCTATTGCCATGTGACATGCCTGCTCTCGTTTTGCCTTCCACCATGAAGAAAAAGCTCCCTGAGGCCTCACCAGCAGTCCAGCAGACACCAGCACCACATTTTCTGTACGGTCTACTGAACTGTGAGCCAATTAAGTTTCTTTTCTTTATAAATTACCCAGCCTTGTTACTCCTTTATAGCAACACAAATGGCTGAACACATATCAGTACATGCTACAACATGGATTAGTGTTGAAAGCATTATGCCAAATGAAAGAAGTCAGATGCAAAAGTCCACATGTTTCTGATTTTGTTTACATGAAATATGCATAGCTGGAAAGACTATAGAAATCAGATTAGTGGTTGTCAGGGGAGGTGGAAAGAGGGAGTCACTGCTTAATGGTTATAGGGTTTCCTTTTTTAAAAAATGTAATGTTTTTCAAACCCACCACCCTCCAGGGTTTCCTTTTAAACTAATGAAAATGTTCTGAAACTAGACAGTGGTAATAGTTTCACACATTGTGACTGTATTAAAATGCCATTGAATTTTGCACTTTAGAATGGCTAAAATGGCAAATTTTATGTTATATGCATTTTACTACAATAAAAAAATTAAAAAAAACAGTATTATAAGACAAACAAAATATAGTATTTCTATAATAATCATAGAACTGGGCAAGGCTTTTCTATATACAAACTGCTAAAGCCATTGAGCAAAGATGAAGAGATACAGCTACTTTAAACATTACAAACTTCTGCTTGGCATGTCATAATAATTGTTCTAACACATTTGAGAGATATTTGAGAGCCAAAGTTCATAATTTTAAATATATATATATATCACACAAATCTATGAAAATTTAGTTTTAGAAAGCAGTAGGAAAAAAGTGTCAAAGGAAATTCACAAAATTGAATGGTTTCAAACAAAACATATTCATCTAATATTTTCTAAAATGAAAACTGAAATGAAGAAATAGGTTTTTCCGGGCCGGGGGCGCGGTGCCACGCCGTAACCCAGACTTTGGGAGCCGGAGACGGGCCGATCACGAGTCAGGAGCATCGAGACCATCCGGCAACACGGGAAAACCGTCTCTACCTAAAAAAACAAAAAACTAGCCGGGCAGGGGCGGCGCCTGGAGTCCCAGCTACTCAGAGGCTGAGCAGAGAAAATGGCGTGAACCCGGAGGTGGACTTGCAGGGAGCTGAGATCCGCCACTCACTCCACCTGGGGCGACAGAAGGAGACCCGTCTCAAAAAAAAAAAAAAAAAAAAAAAAAGAAATAAGTTTCCACATTAGCATTAGACTGACTAGAATTTAAGACATTTAAAGCATCTGAAGTAAAACAAGAGTGTATGAAAATTGCACTGTTACATACAAAAGTTTAAATTGCTGTTGTTATTTTATAAGATAATTTTGTAATTTATATTAAAATATGCATAACCTATGTCCCTGAAATTCCATTTAAACAATTGTGTTCTATAGAAGTTTACTTTATATTACAGAAGCAATAGGAAGATTGTCTTAAGCTATATATGCATAATAATTTTATTCTGGTAAGTTTAGTAATAACAATAAAAAAATTAGAAATGACCAAAAGGACTTCTGATGAGAGAAGAAAGAATGTAAATTAAACATAACAGAATAAGATGCTCAATAACCATTAAAGAAAATGTGATACATATACACCAGGGAATACTATGAAGCCATAAAAAAAGAATGAGGTCATGTCTTTTGCAGGGACATAAATGGAGCTACAGGCCATTATCTAGAAAACTAACACGGGAACAGAAAATCAGATACCACATGTTCTCACTTATAAATGGGAGCTAAATGTTGAGAACACGTGGACATGGAGAGGGGAACAATATACATTGGGGCCTGTTGGCGGGTGGAGGGTAGGACGAGAGAAGGGATTGGCAAAAATAACTAATGGGTATTAGGCTTAATACTTGGGTGATGAAATAATCCATACAACAAACTCCCATGACACAAGCTTACCTATATAACAAACCAGCACATGTACCCCTGAACTTAAAATAAAAGTTAAAAAAAACTTAAGTGGGGCTAATAACAAAGTACCAAAACGGAAAAGTATCTACTATATACAGTTTTATGAAAAAAGGGAAACAGCTTAGTAATATTTATAGTATGATCTCAAACTTCCATATTGGAAAGGATAGATAGGGACAGATTTTATTGCTTGATTATATACTTCAAAATCTAATTTCGTCATCATGATTGAATATTATTTTGGCTTTTTGCATGTTTCTATTTTTAAAAAGTAACTCTGTATCTACTTCTACAACTTTTAAAATAATTTATTTCCAGGCTAATCATTGCTCTTCCAACCTTGTGGTCTTAGAACAGTGGGAGTTTCTATTTCCTCTAGATGCTCTGCTTATTTGCAAAGAATTGTAGTCCCTCCTGATCTCAAGAGGAATTTGCCTTTTCCTACCCTCCTCTTTTGGCTTTCCATAGCTTTCTTGCTGCAGCTCACATTCCCTGATGAGCCTCAAGCCTCTGCTTTCTCACAGGCTAATGGAGAAATCAGCATTGGGAGATTATGAATGGTTACCTCATTTGTGCTGGCCCTCTAGGGCTGAGGTTTGCATTTATAATTTTCTAATTTGTAAATATGCTGCCAGAAATAGCTACAAAATATGTCTTGGGGCACCCAGAGTCTGTTTTCAGGATCTGGAATTAAAATGCACACAAAGAAGTTACCAGGCTGCACCCGCTCTCTTCACATCTTCTCCCTCACTGGGCTTTTGCTTTCTCTGTTGTCTTTCTTCATTTCTCCTTGCTCCATCTGTTACTCTTCTCTTCTTCATCCTCATCTTCACACAACTGGAGGTTTTTAAATTTAGGGATTCATTGAGGAAAATGGCTTCCTATTGGTATTAGAGCCCAACACGCAATAGCCAGAATGAGGGCTAAACTTGGGTGACTGGAGGAAAGGAACATCAAGCCTCTCTTACACAGATCTGATCTGCAGTGACCAGAACTATAGATTTGGGGGAGAGATGAAAATGGTCCCTTCCATTTTGGTCATGCTCAATTCCATCTATCTGTGAGATATACAGGCAGGATAAACATGGCTGGGGTAAAAGAGAGATCTGGGCTGCAGATACGAGGTAGAAACTCATCACATATCTATGTCCAAAGATCACCCAGCTAGTAAGTGATGGAGCTTGGATGTATACGCAGGCTATGTGACTCCCAAACCCTGTACACGACTAACACTCAGTACTGCTGCTTTCTTAGATGACCTGCAAATCGATCCCAAAGTCGAGATTCTAAAGATGGCGTTATTCCATTGGCTGTAGTCCCTGCCATTCCTTCATCTCCAGAGCCTCCATTCCTCACTCCATACCCTTAAGGGGACTCAGAACCATCCTTCCCTTTCCTATGCTGTGTACCTGTGTTTGCCAAAATTAGCTTTAGCCTGTGATATGGTTGGCTGTGTCCCCACCCAAATCTCATCTTGAATTGTAGCTCCCATAATTCCCAGAGTTGTGGGAGGAACCTGGTGGGAGATAATTGAATCATGGGGATGGTTTCCCCTATTCTGTTCTTGTGGTAGTGATTAAGTCTCACAAGATCTGATGGTGATATGGGAGGGGGGCAGGGAAGTGCTGGGTAGAGAAGGGCGGGGTCCCTGGTGAGGGCTCTACCCTAGGGCCTATGCCCACAGACCTATGTGAGGACAGGCATTACTGTTTACACACCCAACTGTTGTAATTTCCAAGACCACTTTGGACCACCACGTCCCCACATCCTGTGCCTATAAAAACCCTGAGACCCTAGTGGGCACACACACAAGTAGCTGGACGTTGAGAGAAACACACTGGCAGAAGAACACACTGACAGTTGTCGGCAGTGACGGTGGAACCACATGGATGACATGGAATTCTGGCGAGGGTGGTCAGAGGAGAGCCCTGCGGCTGAGCGGCCCGACAGCAGGAGAAGACCACCTTCCCACTCCATTCCCTTTCTGGCACCTCATACATCTGCTGAGAACTACCTCCACTCAATAAAGCCTTGCACGCATCCTCCCAGCCCACGCGTGATCCGATTTTTCCAGTATTAGGGCAAGAACTTAGGATACAGAAAGTCCTCTATCCTTGCAATAAGGCAGAGGGTCTAATTGAGGTGACTAACACAAGCTGCCTGTGGACAGCTAAACTGAATGAGTACACTGTAACACATGCCCACGAGGGCTCCAGGAGCTGTAAACTCAACCCTAGGCGCTGCTGTGGGGTTGGAGCCCCACGACCTGCCTGGCGGCATGCGCTCCACCTAGCGGTTCGAGCTGCAGGGCACTAAAACAGCAAGCTGCACCCCTGTTGCACCTCCTGCAAAGGGGATAAAGGAATTTTTCCCGTTTCAATGGTTTTATAAGGGCAAACCCCTTTCACTTGGTTCTCATTTTCACTCTTGCCTGCTGCCATGTAAGACATGCCTTTTGCCTTCCACCTTGATCCTGAGGCCTCCCTAGCCACATGGAACCATGAGTCCATTAAACCTCGGTGACTCATACCTGTAATCCCAGCACTTAGGAAGGCGGAGGCGGGCGGATCACGAGGTCAGGAGATCGAGACTGCCCTGGCTAACACGGTGAAACCCCATCTCTACTAAAAACACAAAAAACTAGCCGGGCGTGGTGGCGGGTGCCTGTAGTTGCAGCTGCCCGGGAGGCTGAGGCAGGAGAATCGCTTGAACCCGGGAGGCAGAGATTGCAGTGAGCCGAGATCTGGCCTCTGCATTCCAGCCTGGGCGACACAGCCAGACTCCGCCTCAAAAAAAAAAGAAAAGAAAAGAAAAGAAATTAACCCAGTCTCAGGTATGTCTTTATCAGCAGCATGAGAATGGACTAATACAACTTCCTTTCCCTTCAATCTGATAGTGTTTTGCAAGTACTAAGTTCATGTTGTCAAATATGAACAATTATCACATTTCAGGTAAATATACTAACTTTCCATTAATCTAGGAGTCAGGTGGATTGAATAACAAATTAGAGCACCGTTCTTCACAGCTCTTTGTTCAATAATATAGTAAATGATTAAGAAAGGAAACCAGCTGTGGGTATCTGGTTTCCCCAGATATCAAGCAATTTGATGCAGCTTTTTAAAAGTGGAAATTCTGGTCAGTTGCAGTGGCTCATGCCTGTAATCCCAGCACTTTGGGAGGCCAAGGCAGGTGGATCACTTGAGGTCAGGAGTTCAAGACCAGCCTGGACAACATCGTGAAACCCTGTCTCTACCAAAAAATACAAAAATTAGCCAGACATGGTGGCTTGAGCCTATAATCTCAGCTACTTGGGAGGCTGAGGCAGGAGAATAGCTTGAACTCAGGAGGTGGAGGTTGCAGTAAGCTGAGATCACACCACTGCACTTCAGTCTGGGTGACAGAGTGAGACTCTGTCTCAAAATAAATACATAAATATAAATGAATAAATAAAATCAAAGTGGAAGTTCTGAGTCTTAGAGCAATCATAAATTGTAGCTTTCAGCCATATGCCAGAAAATCTGAGCTTCAGTTGGTGGGGGTGGAGGAGTACTTGAGGATTATTTATTTTTCAGATGTCAAGTTCCAGATGATGAGGAAGCTGATCCCACAAATGCGAAGTGGTATTTTCCCTTCAAGGTCTTCCCCTGTCTGGGTTAAGTATCCCTAATTGTTTCAGCAGTTCTTCAGATGAAAGTATTTAAATGTCTTGCTGTCTTTTCTCCATGTGGTTTAAGTTTGTCAATGTTCTCCATATCTAAAACCCAGAACAGAATTTAATACTTTAGACTTTAGCAGATGATTACAGGACAAATTAGGATTAGTAATTCCGGTTTCCTTAAGTTAATGTTTTTGTAAATAATCAAGGTGCTTCCTTGTTTTCCATAAAATATGATTGCTGATAAAGCAGTTGCTTTTAATATATCTTATATAGCTGGAGTTCTTGCTATATTTAAAATTTAATTCTTGAGATGGCTTAACTGTTGCTCATAAATCCTCAGTGGTAGAAAGGGGGCTTAATTATTTATGTGAGAATGAAATAAATGATGCTCCTTGAATCAATTACTGCTTTATATCTCCTTCAGCATCTGAAGGAGCATCTTCAGCATCTCCGGCCCCGTATCTCCTTCAGCATCTCCGGCCCCATCTCAGTGGGGCCAGGTTAACCCCACTGAGCATTGAAAGTCACTAAATTATGCCATATTTCTTTTCTTTTTTTTTTTTTTTTTTTTTTACATTTTTTGTTATTATACTTTAAGTCTAGGGTTACATGTGCACAATGTGCAGGTTTGTTACCATATGTATATTATGCCATGTTGGTGTGTGCACCCATCAACTCGTCAGCACCCATCATTCATCATCTATACATGTATACCTCCCATGCATCCCTCCTCCTCCCCCTCCCCCATGATAGGCCCCAGTGTGTGATGTTCCCCTTCCCGGGGTCCAGTGATTCTATTGTTTCAGTTCCCACTATGGAGTGAGAACAGCGGTGTTTTGGTTTTCTCTTCTTGTGGATAGTTTGCTAGAATGATGGTTTCCAGCTGCATCCATGTCCCTACAAAGACGCAAACTTCTCCTTTTTATGGGTGCATGTATTCCAGTGTTTTGTGCCACATTTTTTAATCCACGTCTGTTCCACAGCATGCATTTGGGTGATTCCAAGTCTTTTGCTATTTGTGAATAGTCCCACAATAAACATACGTTGTGCATGTGTCTTTGTAGTAGACTAATTTATAATCCTTTGGGTTATACCCAGTAAGTGGGATGGCTGGGTCATATGTACATCTAGTTCTAGATCCTTAGGAATTCCATACTGTTTTCCATAATGGTTGGAACTAGTTTATAATCCCACCAAACAGTGTAAAAGTGTTCCTATTTTCTCCACATCCTCTCCCAACACCTGTTGTTTCCGACTTTTAATGATTGCCATTCTAAAGCTGGTGGAGATGGTATTCATTTGTGGTTTTGATTTGCATTTCTCTGGATGGCGAGTGATGATGAGCATTTTTTCATGTGTCTGTTGCTGTATGAATGTCCTTCTTTTTGAGAAAGGGGGGGAGGGGGGGGTTCATGTTCATTGCTTTGCCCACTTTTTGATGGGGTTGTTGTTTTCTTGTATATTTGTTTGAGTTTCTTTGTAGATTCTGGGATATTAGCCCTTTGTCAGATGAGTAGGTTGCCAAAAAATGGTCTCCATTCTGTAGGTTGCTGTTCACTTCTGATGGTAGTTTCTTTGGCTGTGCAGAAGCTCTTTGTTTAATTAGATCCCCATTTGTCAATTTTGGCTTTTGCTGCGCGTTGCTTTTGGTGTTTTAGACATGAAGTCTTGCCCATGCTATGTCACTGAATGGTACTACCTAGATTTTCTTCTTAGAGTTTTTATGGTGTTACGGTCTAAAATTTTAAGTCTCTAATCCCATCTTGAATTATCTTCTTATAAGGAGGTAAGGAAAAGGATCAAGTTTCAGCTTTCTACGTTATGGCTAGCATTTTCCAGCACACAATTTATTTAATAGGGAATCCTTTCACCATTTCTTGTTTCTCTCAGGTTTGTCAAAGCATCACGATGGCTGCTGATGTGTGGTATATTTCTGAGGACCTTTTGTTCCATTCGGTCTAGTAGTCTTGTTTTGGTACAGTACCATGCTGTTTTGTTTACTGTAGCCTTATAGTTATAGGTTTGAAGTCAACGTAGCGTGACGCCTCCAGCTTTGTCCTTTTGAACTTAGGGATTGTCTTGGCAAATGTGGCTTTTTTGGTTCCATATGAACTTTAAAGCAGTTCTTTTCCAATTCTGTGAAGAAATCCATTGGTAGCTTGAATGGGATGGCATTGAATCTATAAATAACTTTGGGCAGTATGTAAATTATGCCATATTTCATTAGAGCATGCTACAGAGAAAAAGTTTAGGGTTTTCTAAACTATGAAATAGGAATTATCCAACTTTTTTCCTTTATGTGTTGTACCAGAAAAGGTGATTAGAAAGGTAAATTTATGGTTTATTTTATCTGTCAACTTGACTGGGCCACAATGTGCCCAGATATTTGGTTAAATGTTATTCTGTGAGAGTGTCTTGGGATGACAGTAACATTTGAATTAGATGACAGAGTAAAGCAGATTTTCCCCCACCCACTCCTAGTATGGGAAGGCTTCATCCAATCTCTCAGAGAGAGGAACAGAAAAAAAATAAATAAATAAAGGGTAAGGAAGGGAGAATTTACTCTTCCGCCTGTCTTTGAGCTGGGACATGAACTCTGGCCTGATGAACTTGACCTGAGATTTATACCATTGACTCTCCTGGTTTTCAGGCTGTCAGACTTAATCTGGAACTCCATCACTGGCTCTCCTAGGTCTCCAGTTTGCTGACTGCAGATCTCGAGACTCCTCAGCCTCCATAATCATGCAAGCCAATTTCTTATAATAAGTGTGTATGTGTGGGTGTGTGTGTATAAACCCTGGACTTTCTTCATGTCTTGTATTGAGGGTTTAAGTTCCTATTTTCTAGACCTGAAGGAACAGAATGACCAAAGTTGACACTGGTTTCTCTCTATCATGCCTGCAAGTACTTACCTTGTGCCAGACACTGAGGTAGGCACTGAGGATGCCAAATGTGGGCAAAACCAGAATTGGTGCCAGACATCGTGGTACTTACAACATTTGAGAAAAGGGATGCTGACCAGTCATCAGAGAATAAATGCCATCTATTAAAAGATTTACAAAGCTCTCTAACAATTGTTTACACCTCTATCTCCCTCATTGCCTAGTGACTCCTGGGAAGGGTTTTAAACTTTAGACCCTATCACATTCCCTGATACATAAGAGATGTTATGAATGTAAACATTTGTTGACCCAGTCTAAATGTGGTACGTATAGACATGGAATACCATGCAGGCTTAAAAAAAGAACAAGATCATGTGCTTTGCAGGGACATGGATGGAGCTACAGGCTATGATCTTTAGAAAATTAACACAGGAACAGAAAACTGAATACTGCATGTTCTCACTTATAAATGGGAGCTCAATGATAAGAACACATGGACAGACAGAGGAGAACAAGACACAGTGGTCCCTACTGGTGGGTGGAGGCTGGAAGGTGGGAGAGGATCAGGAAAAATAACTAATGAGTGGTAGGCTGGCTTAATACCTGGGTGATGAAATAATCTGTACAGCAAACCCCCATGACACAAATTTACCTATGTAGCACACCTGCACATGTGCCCCTTAACTTAAAATAAAAGTTAAAAATAAACAAGTAAACAAACAAATAAGAGTAGGACTAAAAATTGTTACATGAATGACTGTTAATTAATTTAACAAAGAAAAAGAAATGGGCACTGGACGGAGAATGGAAGTACACAGAAGTTCACTTGAGCAGTTTGTCTAGTGCAAGTTCTACTAGAGTGAACTTGAAGTCTAGCAGAACCACGTTTTGTTTATTTTCATAAAACATTTATTGAGCAACTGCTATAAACCAGGCTCTTTACTAGGCCCAGGGATATACAGATGAAGAGAACAGAGACCTGTACTATAATAACTAAGAGTATGGTAGATAATAGGATGCATCGGTCTCTTTAAAGGCATCTTCTCCTTTTCACCGGGGAAGATGGGGAGGAGCTAAGACTGAGAAGGCAATCACAGAGAAAATAATATACAACCCAGTACATATCTGTCTACTTTAGTGAATTACTTACTTGGGTTTAATTTACAAGAAAAACCCAATCAAGGCCAGTGAAGAGTACTTTCGAAATCCTTGGGGCATATAATTAGCTTTGCTTTTAACCTTGCTGACATAGAATGAACAGATTTTAATAATGTCTAATTACTAAATTGTACCTTTCTTTTAATGAACTACTCCAAGTGGCACTCCAGGGGATCTTTTTTTTTTCTTTTTTCT
>NW_016807218.1:877573-895644 GCF_001698545.2 Rhinopithecus bieti | reverse complement strand
TCTTTCTTTTTTTTTTTAGCTCTTATGAAACTGTTTTTTTGCATTCAGTATAAAAGATACTAGAGGCAGCGCTGGTTTGGCGGGCTAAATATTAGATGACTTTGTAGCCTGCATGGCAACTTCATGACATGAAAATCAGGTAATGTCTAGGCTAAGGCTGCCTCAGAGAGAAAGGCTTTTACAGAGACCTTTTATCCTTCAATATTACAACCCCCCAAGCCTCCCTCAGTGCTTCCATCTCTTGTCACCTGGCACCACTCTGTCTCCACTTATTGGTCCACCCATATCCACACTGGGGCAGGGGTTAGAAAGGAAAATGATAAGGAAGAAACTTTATTAGGAGATTGAGCTTGTTACATTGCCGTTTCCTTTTATTCCAAGATATTTCTCTCTTTATCTTCTTTTAATGCCAGGAATTCACCATTAAATATTGGTTTTACTGTTAATAATTGTATGGAAGCTTTGGTTGCAATAATATAAAACCTGACTCCAATTGGTATAAAAACCAAAGGAAATGTAATTGCCTGAATAACTGAAAAGTACCTTGGTAATCTAGATTCATGCACAGCTTGAACCAGAGGCACAAGTAAATGTCACCAGGACCTATATTTTCCTAGTTTCCTTGGCCTGCCTTCTTCTGGGTCAATTTCAATGGAAGTTTAATTTCCCTTAAAGTTGAAAAATTGCTGCCAATATCTTCTTAAAGTTATATACCTTCATTTTCATGTCCAGCAGGAAATAGAACATCATTGTCCCAGTACTTGTAGTATTATATATAATTTACCATGGTTGTAATGGCTTAGGTCACTTGTTATTCTCTGGTCAATCCATGTGGTCTGAGAGAAGAAATGCACTAATAGGCTTAGCCCTAGTTCACATGGTACAATCCTAGAAACAGAGTCCAAGGGGTAATGTTACTTTTTCAAGATCACAAATCTAGTGAGTTAGTAGGACTATATATCTCGTGTTCTCTATGACACACCAAATGCTGCAAACTACCTGTAAGAATTCAATGCACTCTTCTATTTATGCACAAAAGAGGAGTTTAACTCTTTGCATCTGGTTGTACAGTTCTCTCTCTTTAATTTAGTTATGATTGTTCCGCTGACCAATTCTGTGATCCTAAAGCAAATTGAAGTCCTTTAACCTCTGCCAGCATCAGTAGTCTCATCTCTAGGGTAAGAAAGAAAATGTCTGCTCCATCAGGACACATGCATTAATGCCCACAGAAGCACTTATAAATTTCGGAGGGCTACACAAATATATGATGTTGTTATCTTTAGTGGTAGCGTTAATTGTCATTGGCTGTTACACAGCTTCTTTGACTGTGAGGGGCCCTGGTAATCACGAATTCCTTAGTTGACTACATGCTCTCTGAGGACAAGGATTAGGTCTGTTTGGGAAGCTATTTCTGACCACAGAACATAGTTCTGGGCATATGATATAATGCTCAAGAATAATCAGCTGAATTAATAATGTAGTCCACACATTCATTAGGCTGAGATTTAGAAGGCTAGAGCCTTCCACATGGTTAGGAAATTTCTAGGAATGCACAAATACAATGAAGAGTTTCAGAAACAAAGAAACTACAGAAAGTGATAACATTTTCCAGCAAATTCCTTAAGGATTTCTATGAACATAGTTCTGTGGAATGTGGTTTAGAAATGACTCAATATAGTAAATCTATCCAAGTTATCAAATTAAAAGCAAACTTATTAAAAAAATAGGAGCCCACACAAATATCAGTGTCTGCATCTAAGGTTCAAGAGGGCTAAGTCTTGAGGTGATAAAAGCGTGAGAAATTTTTGAGGAATAGCAAAGCAAACAGGAAACCCTATGACATCTTTAGGAAACCTCATGGGGCATTATATTTGTTTCATGCCAACTGAAGGCATAAGCAGTTGTTGTTTATTTGTATGTTTTCAAATGGATTTTGAAGGCAGATTGGGTGCTAATAGGTTTTGCCATAATAAAGAAAAGCATTACCAAATACATAGTACAGTGTCAGACAGTCTATAATCAATAACTGGTGTCTGTGTGTTGAGGCAGGTCAAAAAAGCTTCTATCCATAAGGTCAGAATAGAGCTGGTGATGGTGGAATTCTAAAATCTACTCAACAAGGTATGTGCCAAGCCGGGACAGAAATGTAATAAGGGACGTTGAGGAGGTAAAGAAAAGGTTGAGGGGGATGGAACATAGATATCAGCAATCTGCGTGAAAATGGAGATGCAGGAATTGTAAGGAAATATTCCTGCAGCCCAGAGGCCCATTCTAGAATCGCTTTCATGCATTTGCTGGGCTCTTAGCAGATCTTCCCATGATTTTACACAGTGAATCACTCTATGTCCTATGCTGCCCTGGAGCTAATCCGGAGAAGCTGAATAAACTTGCACAAGTTATTTGACCACAATGTGTCTCTCTTTTATCATCTAGCAACTAGAGATAACAGTAAGTTATTATGAGGGTCAAAGGGAAGAATACATGTAAAGCCCATTGAACAGTGATTAACACACAGGAAGAAATCAGCAAAGTTGGCTATGCTTACTTATGACACACCTCACTTTACCTGCTTAGAACAAGTCTCAGTTACAAAAGAAAATCAACTCAAGATTCATAAGGTGCTTCCTATGTAGCTGCAAAAGTGCTGGCCATGGGGTATACATAGAGAAGAGACTCACACTCTGTCCTGAGAAGTTGCTGATCAATTGAATTACTGGGAGAAAAAACAGTGTAAATTCTTTTCTGTCCTGTGAGCAGCCATTTCAGATTCTACAGGAGGTTGTTTTCCTCTGTTTCAAAAGACAGCTGCGTTTTCAGGTGTCAAGAAGAGTTGAAACTCAACCATTTGGTGAGAGGCTGGAGGGGGTCTTTATAAATAGAAAACAAGTGGGAAGAGGTTTTATTGAGGAAATAAAAAAAGCATCTGTATATTTTCAAAATAGTGCAATATTATAGAAATGTTCCACTTTGGAGTTGAACAATGAGAACACACGGACAGAGGGAGGGGAACATCACACACCGGGGCCTGTTGGTGTGGGGGCCTAGGGGAAGGATAGCATTAGGAGAAACACCTAATGTAGGTGACGGGTTGATGGGTGCAGCAAACCACCATGGCACATGTATACCTGTGTAACAAAACTGCACATTCTGCACACGTACCCCAGAACTTAAAGTATAATAAAAAAAGAAAAAAAGAAATGTCCCACTTTGTAGTGGCTTGCCTAAAATGACTTGGCCCTAATTTGGGAAGCTGCATCCACTGCAATGAAGAGAATCTAAGGAGCAAATTCAGTGGCCTCTTCCATTTGCCTTTATGGAACAAATAAGTGAAAAGTTTTATTTTCTATCCTATACAGAGTCAACGAGGAGAAAACAGAGTATTTCAAAAAGAGGTAGCAAGCATGAGTTCATTTTGGAGGCATTATTTTAACCAAAGTATTCTAGAAATAAAATTTACTAGGGAAAACATATTAAAACATGTGTGTGTGTGTGTGTGTGTGTGTGTTTATAAACCTAGAAGAAAGAAAAAAATTTCAGAGCCTGGAATTAAGGTAGGTTCAGTTCTAAGCTAAGATAATTTCTTGTATCTGGCTTAAATAGATGAAACAAGGGAGAATTTGTTGAGCACCTAGTTATTATCTCCAATGCAAGGGGACTCAAGAAGGAGAAAGGCAGTGTTTTTCTCTTGGAGGCAATCCCATACTTGAAGTGGGCTCCAAATACCAGTCTACAGAGGTCAGCCTGTGCTGAACGTCTAACAATGCCAGTTATTTCCTCATTATTATTTTCATTTTTGCTTTGGTAAAAGGAGCATACCTGGGCTTTCCTGGGGAATGCAGTTATGTGGTCATGGATAGGAAGATCCTCGCTTTCTTGAACATTCTTTTTTTTCCCTCAGTATTATGCCAAGGCAGTTCTGACATCTTTATCTCATTTACTGGAGGTCATCACTGTGTCTAAGGTTCAAGAAGTCAGCCTGGCAAACCAATATCCAATCCTTCCTGGAATCTAATTTTGGAGTTGCAGTTCAGTTCTCCAGGTTAATGAATTCTGTAGTCATGTTCCCCTAGTTCCTGTAGCACATAGTCATGTTTTGCAATTGTTTTTATGTGTATGTTTTTTTCTTCCAGATCAGGGATTATATATTGTCACCTAAATTGGTCTCAGGTCTAACCTTCGCTCTTAGCTTGAATGCAATGAGGGGTAGTGAAATAAATATCAAAAATAAAAAGCCATTTTGTGAGGCATCTGTTCAGGTGAGTCCATTGCATGTTTGGAGGCAAATGGAAGATACACTGTTTTAGCAAGTTGACCTGGATTCCCCCGGGGGTACAGCCTAGCCATGATACAAATGTGGCATACTAATGTGATGCTGTGTCTATGGCTGTATGTGGGGCTGGCTATGGCAGCAGTAGAAATCTGGATTGAAGCCATAAGAATATAGCAACCCATTGCTAAGACCTCTGTAGGCCAGGGGAGTGGAAGGTGTGTTGGTCTAAGGTGATGTAAAAACCAAATTCAACAGAGATTCCTTTTTTGTAAGTATGCCAAAAATGTTCTGGCACTTCCACTTTGCTTTACTGTAAGCCATCTTCCAGTCCAGGCCTAGAGGAGCCATCTATCTCACCAAGCTCATCTCATATCATTAATATCAAGTATTAGGTAAGTGCCTTCATGCCAATACATTCTATCCTGTTCATTGTTCTATTTTTTTCCCACCTGGTTAACGGTCACCATACTTACTCTTATATGTGTTTCTTCAGTTCCTTCCAGATCAGGTGAGCTAGATCTTGCAAGTCTGTTAGTGTATAGCCCTTCTCTTCTGGGGCTGTGCAAAACTTGACTCTAGTTATCAAGCTGGGGACAGGGAAAGTGGTAGGAGATCAAGTATCATAGTACAAGGCACCAGTTCAGGTGAATCCATTGCATGATCCCCAGGCAAAAGGAGGTCTCTTCTGGAAAAGAGTAAAAAGCTTCTTCTGCTATGAGGAGAGTTTAGAGTTTAGAGGATTAGAGTTTAGAGGATTAGGAGGTGGCTAATGCCTGGCTTATTAGCCCAGATATTCCTACCCAACACCTATCTTATATCGTATCCTAAATAATCCTTTTCCAAGATTCAGCTTTCTTCTTATCAGGCCTCTGATTTTGACATGTGAGACTTGTTGAGACAGTTCCTTTAATCTTTGCAATTCTTCCACCCCTCCTACAATCAGTTCTACTGCATAGTCTGTCCTCTGGCTGAGAGGGTTAAAAGTGTCTTTTAATTTATCATAGATGTTTCTGGCTTTTAGATCATGCTTACAGTTGACAATTAACCAGCACTGGAATATTCTTTTGGTGTGTGTACAAAATCTCCCATGCCCCCTCCACCCAGAAAACAACTCTACTCCACAATTCTTACAATTTTCCTAGGTACCAAACTGATTAAGAATCAGAGCTACTCAGTCTCCCAAAGCCTTGTGATCCCATTAATGACAGATAGAAGCCTAAGTACTAATGATGCCACTTACTATAAGCAATAGAGTTTTATTGCCTTCACACCAGTGGGAAATCCAGTTCCTAAATGCTTCTTAAGAGTCTTTGTAAGACCACTTCTGTTACCAATAATCTTAGGTAGGGTTTTCTAGAAGCAGAACCTGAGGTATAAATTAAGTGTCAATGTTTTATTTGGGAAATATAATCGTAGGAGGCAAGAGGAAGGGAAAAGTGAAGAAAGTAAGGAAGCATGGGAAACAATGCAAAACAATGCATTAACCACTCTGGCCTCTGCTTCGTGATTAAGCCCAGAAGAGCCCTATTTGGTTTCTATGAAGGTATGTCCTGTTTGTCACGAGGGCATTCTTGACATAGCTGGTGTACAGAACAGTGCATTGACATGTGTAGAGAGAAACAGAAAATTGGCCGCAGGCTGTCTACTTTTTCCTGTCCCACTGGTTAAAATTTCCAACACTGAACTGACCCCTTTGGCACCTGCTATGGAACCCAGGTCCTGGGATGCACAGGTGGGAAGAGGGAAGAAGAGCCAGAGACCCTAAACTGTTCAACATCAGGTCATAGATGGCCTGGGTTCATATGTGGTCGGTGAGTCATGGTGATAGCTGAGGGGAAGTTTGTGAGTATATGTGTGGGAGACAGTTGAGGCTGAGAGACTCTGAGAAGGTACATAGATATGTTTGATGTACGAGGTTTTGTGAGAGCGTGACTGGGTCTACTCAAGGAGAAACAGGGATAAATTACAAATACCCATTGGTTAGAAGGTTTGTTTTCTCACTTGCCTTGATCAGAAGTTGTACACAATCTCAAAAACCCTACCAGGAGTAAGAACCAGAATATATGTATTAAATATATACAGTGTGTAAATAATTGTCCTAAACACTTTATATGTTATATCTTCTTTTGTCCTCACAATAGTTTGTGAGGTAAGTGCTGTTATTAACCCTGTTTTCATATTAGAAAACTGAAGTTCAAAAATTTAAAGTAACTTTCTGAATATCATGCAGCCACTAAATGACAAGGCCATGATTCAAACCCACAGCCACCTGATTCTAAGGCCCACTTCTTAAACTAAATATGAACTGCCTTGAATATCTGAACATAGTTCAAAATATTTCTCCAAGTGTTCTCTTAGCAAATATCTGAACCTAGTTCAAAATATTTCTCCACGTGTTCTCTTTTTTACAGGCAAATATACTTACATGCCAGGAGCACATACTGCCCATAAGAGATTGGAAAATTCAACATTAAACTTGTGGAAGCTTAGCTCCAAAGCCACCCTCAAATAAAGACAGGCCTAACCTAGGTCCCTTGGGCAGTACATATCTGGCCTGCAGCACCCCTGACCTCTCACGGAGCACACACATACAGCAGAGACCTGATCTGAATGTGGTTCTCAGGCAGAAGCTTATTATGTAGAACCCTGGCCCAATGTCAAGGGGGAATAGGGCCTCTTTTAGTGAGATACTGGACCTCACAGGCTCTGAACCAACAGAGATAGCTGTTTCATGCTTAGGCTGAGCAGGTTCCAGGAAGAGAAAAAATGGACCGTGTCTCCTTGGGCCTGCGTGTTCATACCTGCACAGTAGTTTTCTGAATCAGTAGTCTGGAAACAACCTTCTGTTTCACCTAGTCACAATCCAGCAGTGGTGAATCCTGTTATTGTAATCACCACAGGTTCTTCATTGGTAATAAAATATTTTACTTTTTCTCTGTCCTTCAACCGTGGAGATTCCAGGCATTCTTTATTTCAATTTTAAAAATAATAAACTTTTGGAAGAAAAGCCCTTCTTGATTCCACATAAATATTAGTTCCTCTGCTATACACGCTTAATTTTTTTTTTCTCCTTCTTAACAACTGAGATCAATTACTTTTAGGTATCATTTCTTTCATGAATATGTTTTTCCTTCTGCTAAACTGCAAGTTTCCGAAGGGTAGGGAGCATGGTTGTCTTCTTTTCTGTCGTATTTTCATCGCTTGGTGCAGTGCTGGGTATCTAGTACATGCTCCAAAACAATTTTTGTCTTTTTGAATAAATGAATAAAACTGCACCTCTTAACACCTCAGAATTAGAGGAGTTATTTGAGTCATCCCTGCATTCTGAACCTAGACTTTCTTTCCTGAATATTGGGCAAATATAAAAGTTTTCCATCCTTTTGTTAAGATCCTCTTCTTGTGGGCTGTTCATCGATTTATGTGTGTATTTCTGAAACTATAATGTATGTCTCAGTCAGAATGAAGTTCCTTAGATCCCTACATGTTTAGATTAGTATTGACCCTCAGACTCAGGCAGAGAGGGGCCTGAAGATAAGGAATAGATTTTTCCAGCCCTGAGAGAATGGGAGCCAGGAGGTACATTGCCAAGACAGCTAGTATATAGATTGATGTCTTTGATGTCTCGCTAGTGCCTTTTTCCCTGCTCCAGAAAAATCATATACTTTTGGGATGACATATAATTAACAATAAAATGCTAGTGAGAAAAGCACACTTTTAATATTTAGATAATGACTATGTTAGTGATTATCATACTAGATATGAGTTAATGATTAATTGGGATTGTTATTGTAATAGCAGTGGGAGAACAGTTTTACAAAGAGATTAATTAGAAATAAATTTTCAAGAAGCTGGAATGGATAAGAAAAAAGAAGATGAGGCATAATTATATAGTGTAAAGAGCATCAGATATGGCACTAGAGATGTAGATTTGATTGGTTGACAGATACATGCATTTATTCTATAAGTATACATTGGTCATCTTTGATGTGTTAGACAATCTTCTGTTTTGGAGGTATAGCAGTCATCACAAGAAAAAATTGGTATCCTCACTGAGTTTACATTCTGTTATGGGTTGAGTTCTGACCCCCTTGCCAAATTAATATGTTGAAGTACTAACCTCCAGTACCGAGGATGTAACCTTATTTGAAAATAGGGTAATTGCAGCTATAATTAGTTAAGATGAGTTCAAAATGAAGAAAGATCATCTCTCAATCCAATAAGACTGATATCCTTTGCAAATGGGCAGCTCACTTTAAGAAGGGACTAGACAATATTGAAGATGAAGCCTAAAATGACAGACCATCCACACCAATCTGAGAGGAAGAAAAATCAATCTTGTTCATGCCATAATGGAGGAGGACCAATGATTAACAGTACAAACAATAGCCAACACCATAGACATTTCTATTGGTTCAACTTACACGATTCTGACTGAAAAACTGAAGTTGTGCAAACTTTCTGCTCGATGAGTGCCAAAGCTATTGCACCCAGATCAGCTGCAGACAAGAATAGAGCTTTCAATAAAAATGTTAAACAAGTAGGATCAATGTTCTGAAGCATTTCTTCAAGGAATTGTAATAGAAGATGAAATATGTTAATGATGTGATCCTGAAGACAAAGCACAAAGCAATGGCCACCAAGTGGTGGAAGTGGTCCACTCAAAGCAAAAGCACATTGATCAAGAGTAGATACCATGGCAATGGTTTTTGGGGGATTGTATTAGTCTGTTTTCATGCTGCTGATAAAGATATATCCAGGACTGGGCAATTTACAAAAGAAAGAGGTTTATCTGATTTACAGTTCCATGTGACTGGGGAGGCCTCACAATTATGGTGAAAGATAAAAGGCATGTCTCACACGGTGGCAGACAAGAGAAGAGAGCTTGTGCAGGGAAACTCCCCTTTTTAAAACCACCAGATCTCATGAGACGTAATCACTGTCACAAGAACAGCACAGGAAAGACCTGCCCTCATGATTCAATTACCTCCCATCAGGTTCCTGCCACAACATATGGAAATTCAAGATGAGATTTGGGTGGGAACAAAGCCAAACCATATGAGGGATACTCAAGGTATTTTTCTTGTTGCCTTTCTGGAGGGCAACAGAACACTAACATCTGCCTATTATGAGAATGTTTTGAGAAAGTTAGCCAAAGGTTTAGCAGAAAAATTCCCTGGAAAACTTCATCAGACAGTCTTTCTTCACTGTGACAATCCTCCTACTCATTCCTCTCCTCAAACATAGGTAATTTGGTGAGCTTTTCAGTGGGAAATTATTAGGCATTTACCTTCCAGCTATGATTTGGCTTGTTCTGACTTCTTTTTGTTTCCTAATCTGAAAACATCTGTAAAGGGCACCCGTTTTCTTCAGTTAATACTTTTAAAAGATTGCATTGACATGGTTAAGTTCCCAGGATCCTCGTTTTTTTAGGGATGGACTAAATGACTGATATCCTCACTAAAAAAGTGTCTTGAACTTGATGGGGCTTATGTTGGGTTATAAAGTTTATATTTTAATTTTATCTTTCCACAAACTTTTTGAAGTCTCCTTATAAACTGATGTGAATAATTTCCCCCATCCCTAAATTTAAGCCCTGATTTGCTTGTCAACAAATTTAAAGGCTTTTTTTCTTCCTTTTTTTTCTCTCCCCAAACATAACAAAGACACACTCTCTGAAACTCTAACAGTGAAGACATAGGGAGAAAGTATGAGACTTAGTTTAGCCTCAGGACTGAATGAGGTCAGAGTTGAATGCCCTGCATCATTAGGCATTTCTCATACTTCTGCTTGCCCTGGTGACTGGTGAAGTCATCTAGCCATCTTCTTGTTTGGTAGATGCATGGTTCATATTTGGAATTTACTAATTTTGTTCTTGTTTTTGTTCTTCTTTAAGATATATCAACGTTCCAAATCCTCATAAATGGATAACACAGAGGGTAAAGCGGTGTTGTTCACTGATCCTGTTCCTTTTTCTTTCTTTCTTTTGTCCATAAATCAGTTATCATTGATTTAGATAGTTACCAAAGACATTTTCCTCAGGAAGTAGCTGAACTCAGGAGGCTGAGGTGAAAGGATTGCTTGAGCCCAAGAGGTCAAGGCTGCAGTGAGCTGTGATCCTGCCACTGCACTCAAGTCTAGGTGACAGAGCAAGACCCTGTTTCTGGAAAAAAAACAAAATCATCATGGAACAAAAGGTAAAAATAGGGCTGGGTATGGTGGCTCATGCCTGTAATACCAGCACTTTGGGAGGCCGAGGCGGGTGTATCACTTGAGATCAGGGGTTCGAGACCAGCCTGGCCAATGTGATGAAACCTTGTCCCTACTAAAAATACAAAAATTAGTTGGTTGTGTGGCTTGTGCTTGTAATCTCAGCTACTCAGGAGGCTGAGGCAGGAGAATTCCTTGAACCTGGGAGGTGGAGGTTGCAGTGAGCTGAGATTGTGCCACTGCACTCAGCCTGGGCCACAGAGCAAGACCCCATCTCAAACAAACAAACAACAACAACAACAACAGATAAAAATAAATTAAATGTGATTAAACTAACATCAGATGAAAGTATTTTCTTCATTTGCTTATTTACTCATTCAGTCATTCCTACTAACTCATTTATTGGTTCATGCATTTACGAAGGCCAGATACTATGATAGCCGCTGGAAACATAATGATAAACCAATGGCCTGGGTCCATGTCCACATGTAGCTCACACTGTAGATAAGAGGAAAAACGATATTACATGCAATGGAAGTAACATGTAAGAAATCCTATGATACCAAAATAACAGGATGCTATAACAGCAGGTAAAGGTCCCCCAGCTGTCTAGTGTAGTCATGGAAGGACATAAACCAATTTGTGACTCATGAAGGCTCCTGGTATTGAATCCTATTTCCTTTCTAATTAAAGGTGCAAGAATTCATGTGATTCAGAAACTGAATAGCAAAAAATTGAGATGAATATATTATTCTATAAAAATGAATCTGAAACATCAGAGTACTAAAGAACCAACTGAAAATATTTTAAGTATGTGGATTCCTGGGCCTCATGCCTCCCCCACCAAACTCCCATCCTCCAGCCCAGAGATTCTGATTCAATAGGATTGGTGTGGGGCTCAGAAATCTGTAGGTTTAGTGGGCATGAAAGCTGATTCTAATGGTGGCTGAAAAGACTATGAGACTCATAGAATCATTGGTTTAAGATACCTACTATATAATATTTAAATAAATTATTCCCCTTTAATTGAAAAATAAATGCTATACCTGTGCATCATTTTGTCAGTTCAGCACTCTGGTTCATTCTGTCCTAAAATATGAGTTTATAAAGAAATGATAATATTACTGTAGTAATATTTCCATTTCTATCTCACTTTGTAATCCATAAATTAATTAATTCCTTTATTCATTCACCAGAAAGTTTTGAGTGCAAGTGCTGCACCAGGATTTGTGGTAAGTGCTAGGAATTCAGAAAAGAATTGTATATGACCCCTCTCCTAAAGCTCATACACCTGACACAAAGTAGGCACAGTGTGGTGTTCCTGGTACCATGAATAGGAAGAAAGGTGACATAAAAAAGGGAGAAGTCAGTTTTTTCTCAGGGGTGAGGGGACATGCATGTGTCAGGAATGGCTTTTTAATTTTTACTAGTAGTTATTATTCTTTCTAACAGAATAATTAATATAATAATAATAGTTGTTGTTGGTGGTGATCGTATTTTTACTATCCCTGTGGCAAAAGCATAGTCAGCATCTGTCACCCTGCAATGTATAAGGCCTGATGTAAGTATTACTGGTGGGGTCCTTATCTAAACATGCAATTTGATTAAAAATACATTATAAAACTAATGAGTCCATGTGAAGCATAGTGGTTTATCAGTAAGGATTTAGAATTATGTGTAGAGAACAGGTACTTACATATTTATTTTTATTTTTTGTCCAATCATTGCACATAAAGGCTTTTTCTAGTATCTGGGCACTGTCTCTTTGTGTTCAAGTACAGGAGTAATTTCCCCATGTTCTTTATTTGTCAAACATGCCATTCTTAGTGTCAAATTTCGTATTTCACATTAGAAGAAAATGTAGCGCTACTCATAATGCATGGCTCTTTGGAACCTGTTTGTGTTGGAACAATATAGATTCTCTTACATCTGCGGTTCCTTAATATAATTTACAACCAATTACCAGCTATAACATTACTCTGATGCAGCATCATTCTTTAACCCACTTGTGTATATTGACTTTCAGTGGCTCTCTGATGTTATTATGGTGCTTTATTGACGATGACCAGAAGTGCAAGTCTTATCCAAAGTATGCCGGAAAACTTGAACGATGATTCATTTTCTAGCCATGTTATGTTAACTGTTCAGAACTGTATAGCATAAAGGTGCATCTTTCAACCATTCCTTCTCCTGAACTCTTAAGGCAGTAATCACTGCATTCTTAGAATGTGATCTCTTCCAGTGGTGATCACATTCTTGCCTCTAATGTACTGCCCCCAGCATGGAGGAGTATGGACAGAATAGTCCAATTTATGTTAAAAATATCTATGTCTCATTCAGCATGACTTAAGATCTACCTGGGGAGAGTACAATGTCACTATATTAGTCAGAAGCAAGAGTATCTTCAATTAGAAGGGCTCGTTGATATTGAGCAAGTCTCTGAAGACTTTGCAGGAGACAGGTGTAGCCAACTCTTGAGGAATATCTTCAGTATAACACAGAGCCTTCAATGGGGGTCAGTGACCTGGACCCCAGATGTCAGTGGCACAGCATAAAAAAATGTATAACTCTACTTCAGCTACCCTCAGGTGCTGTAGACCAAAGATGGTACCACAATCGATACATAAATGAATGGTAACTGCTGCACAGGTCTATACATGTAGCTTAAGTTGAAGGATTGGCAGTGGGCTCTTGTTGCCTCAGAGACCTGAACTTTTCCTATATCCAGTGTGGGTGAAAGTCACCCCAAATCAACATGTTAGTACCATTCTGGCAGCTTAATTTTGCCCTTTACCATGAAAGAAAAACCACACTGGCCAATGGAAGTAATTTGTTCACCAGGCCATACTCCTAGAAGCAGGGCTAGGCCCTTCAGTGACCTCATAGACACAGATCTCAGAGCAGCTTGGGACAACTGGTTGACCCCACACAGGAAAGATGGTTGGATACTTCTCTGAAGGGGAGAAATGGGGGACTGAAGCCCACACAAGTCCTGGTCCGAGATTGGAGTCTTCTCTCTGGGTTATATTGTTGTTCTCAGCAGGTTCCAAGCAATGGAGGGTAGGGGGGAAGGGACAAACTTAGACCACTTTCAGGAAGTACTGCAAAGCCCTGAGCCCACAGGCACAGGGTTCAGGCAGGGATCCCCTTGTGAGAGTCTAAGGGTATTATTTGTCAATATTATTATTGTTATTTTACCAGGAGGCCAAACGACTTGCTCAGGGTCATATTCATAGGGAGATAATGGCTGAAATCTGGGTTTCAAAGCTTCTTACCAGCAAACAACCAATTGATTTAACTTCAGCCCAATCATAACAAATCTGATGAATAAAATTTCGCTAACAGAAAATTCTACAACATAAAATAAACCAGAGTCAAATTAAAATAAATTTTTTAGTTGTTGACTCTCTCAGATTATGTGAGACGTGCCTCTTTAATGACAAAAATGCTAATGATTCTTCAAAAAATATTTTATGTCTGTGTAGCCTTTTATCACAACATCCCTGGGAGTTTAGTAGGGCAATGCTTTACACTTGTACATCCCAGCCGGGGAAATGCAGTTCAGAGAGTTTCCTTCTTTTGCCTGGGTTTTACACTTTTCAGCAGAGGGTTGGAATTCAACTCAGTCTCTTCGAGTCTAAAGCTCATGCTTTACCTACTAATTCACTCTGAGTTTTTTAACCATACTGAATATTTTCTTACTCAGCATTTTTCAGGTTTATTACTGATTACCATTCTCATAGTTTCCTTTATTTTCAACTCACATCCTGTTCATAGTGAGTTACTATGGATACATGACATATTATTGGTTTCCCCGTAGGACAATGACCTGGCATATTTAAAAATATTCTGGGTTTCTTAGCAACTCGACCAACATTATCCATTTCTGCTTCCATAATATGTTATTTTACCTCAGCAAATGAAACCCAGATTATGGGCTAGGTTCTGGGATGGTAATGGAGTTTTAGAAAGGAAGTGAGGATTAAATGTAGACTATTCCTACAAATGCCTGTCCTCTTTCTCTTAAAATATTTTTTAAAATGATTAGCAGAGATGGAATGGAAAACTAGTGGATGGGATTAGAACCTCCAGAGCTTCAATTTCTACCCACTCCTTTGCCATTGCAACATTGAATGACACTAACCTAACCTCCAGTTCTTCAGTCTCAGTTTCCCCATATCTAAAATAGACATGAAGACTGTACTACTTCACAGTCTTATTTTTATCAGAGTCAATTATGTGAAAATGTTCTATATATGATAAAACCTCGAGTTACTACTTCTGATGCTGATTCAAGGGCTCATTCATTCTTTTCTTTTTTTTTTCAATTAAGTGTCTGTTTTGTGCAGGACCTTCTCTAAAGCATCAAGGGGAGAAGAGGATGCAGTGCCTGTCACTGGATACCTCAGAATCTAATTAGAAGAGTAAGTTAAATAATACAACAGTCCAGTTGTTCAGTTCAAGGGTTGTGGGCAGGTAATGCGCATGGAAGTGCCTATGAGACTCCAAAAGAGGAGAGTGTCCCAGTGCATTGAGAGTGGCCAGGGAAGGCATCCAGAAATTTTCACAGACTTAAGGAAGGCATAAAAGACCATCTGTGAGCTGGCAGCTCCTTTCTTTTGTGAACCCTTCTCCTGTATTACAGCCACACAAAAGCGACTGAGCAACCAGATCTTAGAACACAAAAGTCAAGGTTCACAAGGTTCAGCCCTTGCTCCAGTAACTAACTGGCTCTGTGACCTATGGTTTCACATTTCTTGTTTGTGTGATGGGCATAATAATAAAACAAAATGTAAAGTATTATTGAGTAAGGCACTTAAGCAGTACCTCAAACACACTATGCATCCCCAAAGTATTAGCTATTGTCAGACACTATTCTTCGAATATATTTTGCTTCCAACCTTTGTGCCTTTGCATGTATTTTTCCTCCCAATGGACAGCTGTTTGGATTTGTGTATGTCATAACATTAATATTCATTATTTGACTCTTAGACACTTCTGCTGGGAAATTGACCCCGCTCTTCTCTTCTCTTCTTGTCTTTTAGTCCTCCCTAGAAGATTTGTCTCTTCAAAGTGTGTGTGTGTGTGTGTGTGTGTGTGTGTGTGTATACCTATTGTATCTTACAAATTTCTCTTTAATAAGTTGATCACATTGTATTGCAGACTTCATTGCTTACATATTTGTCTATTTAAATTTCTTTAAGGCAAATAAAAAACATTAGCTGTGTGTGTACCTCCAGGACCTAATATAGTATCAGATAAATGCTTGTGGGTTGATGGGTGGATGGAAGAAGGAAGGAAAGAAGAAAGAAGGGGAAATAGGTAAGGATCAAAAGAGGAAAAGAGTGAAGAATAAAAAGGAAGAATTTATATTGAGGAGGTAACATGAGCAAAGGCACAGAAACTAGATTGAATACATGCTTTGGGGAAGCATTGGATAAATTGGCTAGACAGGAGGCTATGATTTCCATAAGTGAATGGTGTTGGCTCAAGTTGATTTGTAATAACTTCCTAGCTGGGCCTCACTCCACAGAGAAAAGTCTATCTTTACATGGTCTGGAATTAAGACAGATGGAGAAACACAGTGAGGGGCAAAGGTGATACATAAAATAACGTCTACCATGGATCTCAAAATACTTCAAAATGCAGTTGTAGTTATAAAAAAAAAACTTGCTTTTAAATATAGTGGCTTTATTGAGCTCCAGGGAAATAATCAAATACACTATCCTGCCTCTCTCAAAGATTTTCGTTAGTTTTCTGAAAATCTTTTGTTTTATAAACCTGGAAGGATGCTCCTTCTGCTGGGTGAAATTTAGTACTAGGTTGACTAAAGACTGTGCATCTAAATAAAATGCTTTCCTGAATCTTTTTCTAGAATGTGTTGTCAGGCAGAGGGGGCTGTTTTATTAGTTAATTCCAAATCAACAAGGTTCTCTGGTCAATGAAGTTTGGAAAAATATGCCTTGGATGTGTGTGATGGGATCACCATATTAAAGACTTTGAAATTTTGCAGTTAAAAGCTTCATTAATTCTTTGAAAGATTCACCTTACTCAAAACTGAGCTACCACTGAATTCTGTTTTTCAAAATAGCTAATTTTGTGATATTGCTGCTTTAACAAAATCATTTCCTGAAAAAATGCCGAAACATATCTATACTTTCAATACCTCACTCCCCATGGTTCTTTTCTTAATTTTACACATTGAGAGGTGCCTTTTAGCATCACCTCTTTTAAACCTTACACATTTCTCATAAGGTAATGAGAGAGGGGATCATCACTCTCATTTTATAATGACAAAACTGAAGCCCAGAATGATTCATATTATTGAAAAGAAATGAATGAAAAATAAATGAACGGATGTGTGAATCACACACTGAGTGAGTCAGTGGGCTGGACATTTACAATGAGTGGAAGATTTCCCCAGGCTTTATTTCATTGATTTGATAATGTCTTTTCAGTGTTTCCTTTGAACAAGCACTTTGCTTCAGAGATCATAGAGATCAGTAAGACAAAGTCTGCAACCTCATGGAACATACAAAGTAGCTGCAGAAATAGACAAACCCTAAACAGAATTCTACATGTTACAATCACAGTAAGTTCCAACAAGTTATAGAAAGTAGGGGGCATGCTGCCACTATATGAGTCTTTGTTTAAATTAGGCAAAAGGGCTCATTCAAGTGGAGACAAATCACATGAGTACAGGTGTGGTGAACAGACACCTTTGTGTGCAAACAACAACAACATGCCTGAATATGAGGCTTGGTGAGAAATACCAGGTGCTACTCTTTCTCTCTCTGCACAGTGGACAATTATACCTTTGGCATACCATCATCCCCAAAATTTGGGCTCAAGGAAAGTATTGTTTGTAGTAGAATGGAAAATCAATAGAGGCTCCTGGAAGATGCACCAAGAGCTGATTCTTGAGGATGATTACGTGCTGACAAAGTGGACAGCAGGATTTGAGTAGATGGAGCAAACACCAGGGGGGAAAGCCCAGTGGTGATGAAGTGTGTGGTGCTTTCTAGGATCTGATAGGAGAGAGTGATATGGCTTGGTTCTGGGTTCCTACCCAAATCTCGTCTCAAACTAAACCCCACAGGGAGGGACCTGGTAGGAGGTGATTGGATCATGGGGGTGATTTTCCCCATGCTCTTTTCATGATAATGAGTGCGTTCTCATGAGATCTGGTGTTTTTATAAGTGGCTGTTTTCTCTGCTCGCCCCTGCTTTGTGAAGAAGTTGCCTGCTTCTCCTTTGTGTTCTTCTGTGATTGTAAGTTTCCTGAGGCCCCCCAACCATGTGTTACTGTGAGTCAATTAAACCTCTTTTGTTTATAAATGACCCAGTTTCAGGTATTCTTTATAGCAGTGTGAGAACACACTAAGACAGAGAGGCAAGAGGTTGTTAGAGATGCGTGGCAAGGGAGCCAGAGCACTGATTCAGGGGAAGAGTTAAATTTATTTTAAGAAAAGTACAGGAATCCATCTGGTCCTGGACTTTTTTTGGTGGGTAGGCTATTAATTATTGCCTCAATTTCAGAGCCTGCTATTGGTCTATTCAGGGATTCAACTTCTTCCTGGTTTAGTCTTGGAAGC
>NW_016807218.1:765586-875268 GCF_001698545.2 Rhinopithecus bieti | reverse complement strand
CATGTTCTCACTCATAGGTGGGAACTGAACAATGAGATCACCTGGACCCGGGAAGGGGAACATCACACCCTGGGGCCTATCATGGGGAGGGGGGAGGGGAAAGGGATTGCATTGGGAGTTATACATGATATAAATGATGAATTGATGGGTGCTGACGAGTTGATGGGTGCAGCACACCAACATGGCACAAGTATACATATGTAACAAACCCGCACGTTATGCACATGTACCCTAGAACTTAAAGTATAATAAAAAAAAAAAAAAAAGAAAAGACAAGTACAGGAAAGAACCCACCTCTGTCTTTCCAAAGCTGGGTACAGTACAAGGCACAGGGTTGTCACTCAATAAGGGTTTTTGAATATTAGAGGGAGCTGGAAACCAGAGCAGCTTTTCTTGTTAATCTCAGACACATTAGTCATTACCAAAATTTTCTCCAACATACCTTCATAGGAACGCATTCTATCTCATGGATCTACCTGCCAGTCCATGAGACTCCTCACACCACAAGCCATTGCAGCTTACAAAACCATGTGTTTTCTCTGGGACGCTGCATTTGAACCCACTGGGCTGCTAATTAAATATAAACTTGGACTCCATCAAATATAAACTACGTTAGAATCTTTGAATGTGGGCCCCAGGAATGTCTGTGTAACAATTTCCCCAGATGATCTTTACCTCCGTGAACGTTTGAGGATCATGCTGTGATGGATAGAAAGGACTTTGTTTGTGTTTTGAAAAGATTACTGTGGCTGCTACATGAACGTGGCATTGTTATGGGAACGCTGGTAAAAGGAAGCTCTAAGAGAGAGCTGATGAAATAAACTGGACAAGTCTAAGCAAGTATCTATGCTTGACCTGTTTTAAGCAAATTTATTTATCCAGAAACACTATCCCCTCCTCAGATGAATCAAATTATGACTAATATGGACATCCATGTATTCCCCAAATTGGGTATTATTATTATAATTTCACATGTGTAGGGGACTCATTAGATTATTTTTTGATAACAGAATTCATTCAGGAGAATCCTCCCTTGCTGTAATATCCATGACTCAAAAATGAGTCAAAAGGAAGCTTTATTCATGCCTATTTCTTATTGTCAGTAGATTTTTCTCATGTCCTTTTATTAATGATGCAATGGAATTGTTTTGAGCGACTCAAAACCACCTTATTAATTGCATTCAGTTTTGATTGCAGTAATTAATTGACCCAATCCAACCAGCATTATAGCTGAATATAATTAGTCATCCACAATGGTAGTGGCGGGTAGGTGGTTAGTCATGGATAACTTACATGTTAGATATGCTAATTGATTAGGCTAAAACTCTTGCTAAAAGTCACAAGTAGGCTGTATCTTAAGGTCAGGAAACCATTTTAAGTCTAGGGCTACATACTGGTAACTTGGATCCTAAATTGCTCTAATTTGACAGATTATTAGAGTCATTTAAAAATAACTTACACACATTCTATCCCATGGATCTACCTGCCAGTCCATGAGACTCAGTCATGTGTAGGATATTCTAGTGAAGGATCCTTCTTTTATCAAACAAGTTTAAGAAAAATATTTTTTTGTTTTGTTGTTCCTTTTTTTTTTTTTTTTTGGAAAAGATAAAGGACACTCATTGAGAACTCAAAGACAAGAAGTTAAACAAGGGGAGTTCATGGGAACCTCATTAGGTATCTTCTATTTCTTTCTTGGGACAAAATATGTATTTATTTTTCCTCTGTAAGAATGCTCCACTTCTTCCTCTGCAAACCAGCTTCCTTGATAAGGCACTATTCTGTTAACTTTGGGTTAACACTGTTAACTCCAATTCGAAATCCATCTGCTCTATAGGCACTTAGACCTTCACTTCCCAATATGCACTGCTTTTGATGTTTGAGTTCAAATTCTCAAAAGTGGGAATCAGCTGAAGGACCACAATTCTGCAATGTGTCCAATTACCTTTGGTAAGACTAAGGCACAACCTGATAAAAACATGTAGTTCCAGGCCCACCTCTTCAGCAGAACAGGGCTGGAAGCTTCTGAGAAGGGAAACTGAACTGGGTATATAGGAAAGTGATCAAAATAGGTTAAGGTCACAAGAACAACTGTCTTAGATGTCTCAGGTAACATGCAGCTAACCCATGGTATCTGTTATTTATGAGAAATCATATCTCACCTTCCTGAATCATGAAATACCACTTTGTTATGCCTGCCTTTATCCCAAAACATATTCAAAATCCTAGTAACCATATCTTGAGGAAGGCATAAACTTCTATATGTTCCTTCAAGTTTGGACCCTGGGAAAGATAGTAGAAGCCACCACATTTTACACAGGTTTAAACGCAGAAGGAAAAGGGAGACACAAAGTCTTTTGGGGACACAAAGATCACTGAGACGAAGAAAAGAGTAACTTCAAGAACCATATGGTGAAAGTGAAATTCAAGCAGTGTAATATATTGTATTGTATGTCCTAAGTTGGAAAGTTATGTCATATTATGGCATAAATGGTGTGTTTGTGCATGTGTGTGTACACACACATACGCACACACAAACTTTATTTTCTTTAGGACATCGACCACTAGACTGTTTTAAGATTAAAGAGGATAGTGCTATCATAATTTGATTATTACACAATGTATAAATGTATTGAAACAGCACATTCCATGCCATAAATATGTATAATTACTATACATCAACAAAAAAAAATTAATAAAAAATAAATTTTTAAAAAGATTAAAAGGGAACAATCACTGATGAAACCCTGTTATTCAGCATCGCTGAGAACAAAGTTATCTGTTTTAACCCTATGTCTTTTATTCAGGGCTAGTCTATCTGTGCACTGTATAACCAAGAACTGTTGGAAGACCCCACTGAATCTTCAGTCCCACTTCAATTCTTAACTTGGGGTTTCTTGCTTGGGTTGTGTTTTTCTTACTTTCTACTCCATTCCAAAATCCAATCAACTTTGAAACCTCTTAGCTTTGTCTCAATTTCAAGTCCTGAGCTTAAAATAATAGCACTCAATTTCACCAGCTTTGACTCTTAAGTGTTTACTAAGATGCTGGCTATTCTCTCCTTCTCTAGCTCTTCCCACTCCTAGGCTAGTTGAATAACTATAGTACTTGATCTAATTCTGAGCCTGTGGGAAAGTCTTTAACTTTTCCTAAATGAGCCTATCCAAATTTCAGAAGGAAAAACTGTGCATTCTTGCTTTGCAACTATAGCTCCTGAAATATGCTCATTATTACAAGTGTTTAGTAGTCTTTACATGTATCTGTAGTCACTACAGCTGTAGAGTGAAGTAGAGCACTCTTCTACAGCTCTGTTCTTAGTCATCTTGTGTTACCTCTTCCCTATCTCATAGAAATTTCCCCAGTGTTCATGATGCATGGAAAACCAAGTTCACAATCGCAACAGCATAAAAGCTGGAGTTTCTCATGATCTTCCAGAACTGAACACAATGCTTGTAACAGGGTCTGCGTGTTTTCCCAGGACAGAATGGGAGTGGAGTAGGAGAGAGTTTTAGTTGTTCACTCAAGAAGTATCACGTAATGATTTGTAGTTTAGAGGAAATGCCTAAGAGATCCTCAGTCTTTATCTTGCATTGGCCTACTACTAAAGCCAACCACCCAACACCATCAATAGTCCTCCTGAGCTTGAGTCTAGCATGAGAAATTCTTGTGTTGGCTATGAAAGAAATCCTTCCACCCTCCTTCTTATACCCACACACTTTTCATGAACTTTTGCTTAATGTACTGCCAACAAAGAAAATAGTTACATCTTTTGGGGGTTTACACTAGTCATTCTGAGAACTGTTGCTGTAAGACATGAAGCCTCATTGAAAGGCTCTGTGGAAAGAATGACATGTCAGAGACAGTTGCCACACTGCCATCGTAAGTTGCCATGGCTCCTGGGAAGCAACTAAAGCCTGACCCACTTCCACTTCCACCATCCTGAGCTACGGCATACGTTTTTGCTGTTGGAGAAATTTGAGGATTTTAAACTGGGAAAGAGTGAAATCTAGATGTTCAGTCTGGCTTGCGGGCTGTGCTGTAGTTTATATTGGGTGTATCTCCTATTGATAACACATTCAGTAACGTGAGATGATGACAAGAAATACTTTTGTAGAGGAAAGATCATGACATGCAGCCTCCAGAAGCCTGGCCACCATTTCCCTTGCAGATGTGTGAAGTGGGTCAATCCCTTCACCTCTTCTGAGATACAATTTACTTGATTGTAACATGAAGATAACAAATAAAAATTAAATTATATATATGCATATTGCTTATAACTTTTAAAGGGTTGTAAGATACCTACATTGGCTTTAGTCAACTACTGGAGTTAACTAAACTGGAGTTATTTCCTTTCTGTCTTTATATTTATTCTATCATCCAACATCAATTTTATAAGCATATAAAGAGTATTTATGATGCATTTTATCTCAACTGTCCTTACTGAGTGCCTGCTATACACTAATATCATATCCATTTGTAAACGGATTTTTCAAAGGAAGCAGGCAGCTATTAGCAGCTGCTTTCTATTCAAGACTTAGTACATACCGGGCACTAAACTGAACATGTTGCAGAAATTAGTTATTTAACTTAATTTTTCCCTCAACTATGGAACGTAGGAATAAAACCCCTAAGCATAGACAGTTAAAAATTATTGAGTTACTTGCCTTAAAACCCCAGATAGTAAGTGGCAACTTCAAGTTTCAACCCAAATCTTGATATTCCTAAAGATGGACCCTTTTAAAAAATGGGCTATATTCCCAATGTAGCTACGTAGCTTTGAAATGTCTACTTTTAGTATTTGGAATTTGATTTCAAGAAAGGTACTTTTTCAATCACCTTTATCTCCTGTTAGTAAAATATTTTGTTATTATTATTATCACTATTATTATTTATTGGGAATTGTCTACTCCTATCGTGACATGGTGAATTGTTAAGGCGGGCAAAAAGAAAGACAGTTGAGGGAGAGTGAAAATACTGAAGGCAAAACAACAGAACATTATGTGATATCCTTGATAATTGATGTTGCACTGGAGCAAAAGTCTTAGAAAGCAGAGCAATCACCCATTATTTTGATAACAGGAGAAAAGTTAGAGAAAATGAGTTTTGCCAGCGTTTTACTACATGTTTTTAAAAGATCAGGCACACCTCACAAGTGTTATTGAAATCCATGGAAATTATTGGAAAACTCAATAATTCATTCGTATTTTCCCATCTTTTATTAATTCAACTATCTGTTTACCAGTGTATCTATCCATCTATCCCTCATCCATATATTTATTTCCCTGCTCTCTTTATATTCATTCTATCATCCAACTTCAATTTTATAAGCATATAGAGAGGGTTTATTATGCTCTTTAACTCAGCTATGCTTAGTGAGTGCCTGCTATACACTAATATGAAAATAACATATATGTGTATGTGTGTGTGTGTGTGTGTGTGTGTATGTATATATATATATATATATTTCAGCCTACTGCCAGGCACTTTGTAGTGATGGAAAAAATATGTGTCTGAGACAGCTATCTGCTCTCAAGTCGTTAAGAAGGGGAACAAGGCATTACTATTGTGAAAGTCGTCAGAATCAAAATGAAGTCACTAATGTTAAGAAAAGCGGCCGGGCGCAGTGGCTCACGCCTGTAATCCCAGCATTTTGGGAGGCTGAGGCGGGCGGATCACGAAGTCAGGAGATCGAGACCATCCTGGCTAACATGGTGAAACCCCATCTCTACTGAAAAACAAAACAAAACAAAACAAAACAAAAAACCGGGGCGTGGGACTACTCACCTGTAGTCCCAGCTACTGGGAAGGCTGAGGCAGGAGAATGGCGTGAACCCGGGAGGCGGTGCTTGCAGTGAGCCGAGATCCTGCCACTGCACTCCAGCCTGGGCGACAGAGCGAGACTCCATCTCAAAAAAAAGAAAAGAAAAGAAAAGAAAAGCGTGGCAAACAGAGCTAGGAAAGGCCATGAAGAGCCGGTTCTCACATTTATACGTCTGATAATGAAAACTATCAGAAGTACTGCAAAAACCACAACCTTGCACAAAAGCCATCACAATGTTATACAAATTCTGTGTAGACATTTGCTGAGCAACTGCCTGCACGACCTCACACTGGTGTCATCTTTATTATTGATCTTTGCAGCCAAGGATAATTACTTCAAAACAATTATATAATCCTTCTCATTTTTTTCCTTTAAAAACCTTTGTCTTCCTTTACTTCCCTAATGTGCACATAGTTTACTATGAAATATGCATTCCCATTGTAATGCTTTACTCCTAAATACATATTTTTTCTTTAAGAGATCCGGCCTCTGTTGGTTATTTAGGTTGACAACATAAAAATAAATTAGCTGAGAATTCAAAGGTATATTCCTCCAAAGATAAAACCATGTAAGTGGTTATGCAGGAAATCACGTAATTGAGTTCTAAATAAAAGTCTCTGAGAGGAAATGTCTAAGAGAAAAAAATGAGACCAATCAAGGCTCCTCATCTTCTAAGGTTTATTTTTAATTTTATGAAGAACCCACATGATTTTAATTTTTATTTATGTTTTTAAAATTTATTTTAGGTTCTGGGTACATGTGCAGGTTTGTTACGTAAGAAAACTCATTATACAGGGGTTTGTTGTATGGATTATTTCATCACCCAGATACTAAGCCTAGTACCCAACAGTTATTTTTTTTTTATTCCTCTTCCACCTCCCACCTTCCACCCTCAGGAAGACCCCAGTATCTGTTGTTTTCCTCTTAGTGTCCATGTGTTATCATCATTTTGCTCTTACTTATAAGTGACAGCATGCAGTATTTGGCTCTCTGTTCCTGCGTTAGTTTGCTAAAGATAATGGTCTCCAACTCTATCCATGTGCCTGCAAAGGACATTATACTGTTCTTTTATATGGCTGCACAGTAGTCCATTTTGTATATGTACCACATTTTCTTTATTCAGAAAGAATTTAGGTTGATTCCATGTCTTTGCTGTTGTGAATAGTGCTGCAATAAACAAATGCATTCATGTGGCTTTATGACAGAATGATTTCTATTGCTTTGGGTGTATACTCAGTAATGGGACTGCTGGCTTGAATGGTATTTCTGCTCTTACCTCTGAGCAATCGCCACACAGATTTCCACAATGGCTGAATTAATTTACACTCGCACCAACAGTATATAACATAACTTTTTCACTACAACCTTGCCAACATCTGTTATATTTTGGTATTTTAGTAATAGTTCTTCTGACCTACAAGAGATAATATCTGACTATGGTTTTTATTTCCTTTTTTTCATTTTCATTTTTTCATTTTAATTTTAAGTTCTAGAATACACGTGCAGGATGTGCAGGTTTGTTACATAAGTAAACGTGTGCCATGGTGGCTTGCTGCACCTACAAACCTATCGCCTAGGTATTAAGCCCAGCATGCATTAGCTATTTTTTCTAATGTTCTCCCTTTCCCTGCTCCATCCCCCAACAGGCCCAGTGTGTGTTGTTTCCCTCCCCATTTCCATGTGTTCTCATTGCTCAGCTCCCACTTATATGTGGTGTTTGATCCTCTGTTCCTATGTTAGTTTGTTGAGGATAATGGCTTTCAGCTCCATGCATGTCGCTGCAAAGGACATGATCTCCTTCCATTTTATGGCTGCATAGTATTACATGGTGTGTATGTCCCACATTTTCTTTATCCAATCTATCATTGATGGGCAATTGGGTTGATTCCATGTCTTTGCTATTGTGAACAGTGCTGCAATGAACATACCTGCGCATGTATCTTTGTAATAGAATGAGTTGTATTCCTTTGGGTATATACCCAGTGATGGAATTACTGGGTCAAATGGTATTTCCGGTTCTAGATCTTTGAGGAATTGCCACATCATCTTCCACAATGATTAAACTAATTAACATTCCCACCAACAATGAAAAAGCATTCCTATTTCTCCACAATCTCGCCAGCATTTGTTGTTTCTTGACTTTTTAATAACTGCCATTCTGACTGACATGAGATGGTATTTCATTGTGGTTTTGATTTGTGTTTCTCTAATGATCAGTGATGTTAAGCTTTTTTTCACGTTTGTTGCTCACATGCTTGTTCATGAATATCTTTTTTTGAGAGGTGTCCTTTGCCTGCTTGTTTTTTTGTTTTGTTTTGTTTTGTTTTGTTTTGTTTTTGACGGAGTCTCGCTCTGTCGCCCAGGCTGGAGAGCTGTGGTGCTATCTCGGCTCACTGCAAGCTCCGCCTCCCGGGTTCACAGCATTCTCCTGCTGGGACTACAGGCGCCTGCCACCACGCCCAGCTTTTTTGTGTATTTTTAGTAGAGACAGGGTTTCACCGTATTAGCCAGGATAGTCTGGGTCTCCTGACCTCGTGATCCACCCGCCTCATCCTCCCAAAGTGCTGAGATTACAGGCGTGAGCCACCGTGCCTGGCCCTTTGCCTGCTTTTTGCCTGCTTTTTAATGGGGTTGTTTGCTTTATTTTCTTATAAATTTGTTTAAGCTCCTTGTAGATTCTGGATGTTAGATCTTTGTCAGATGGATAGATTGCAAAATTTTTCTCCCACTCTGTAGGTTGCTTATTCACTCTGATGATAGTTTCTTATGTTATGCAGAAGCTTTTTAGTTTAGTTAGATCCCATTTGTTAATTGAACCCATATTATGAAAATGGCCATACTGCCCAAAGTAATTTATAGATTCAATGCTATTCCCATTAAACTGTCACTGACATTCTTCACAGAAATAGAAGAAACGATTTTAAAATTCATATGGAACCAAAAAAGAACTTGTATGGCCAAGACAATCCTAAGCAAAAAGAACAAAGCTGGAGGTATCATGCTACTGGACTTCAAACTGTACTAAAATGCAGCATTAACTAAAACAGCATGGTACTGGTAGAAAAACAGACACACAGACCAATGGAACAGAATAGATAACTCAGAAATAAGACCGCACATCTACAACCATCTGATCTTCAACAAACCTGACAAAAACAAACAATGTGGAAAGGATTCCCTATTTAATAAACAGTGCTGTGAGAATTGGCTAGCCATATGCAGAAAATTGAAACTGGATCCCTTCCTTACATCTTAAACTTTCTTCCATTCTTTGGTTGCCTGTATGTGTGTGTGTGTGTGTATATACACACACACAGTTGGAATATACTGAGTTGGAATACTACTCAGCCATAAAAAGGAATAAATTAGTGGCATTTGCAGCAACCTGGATGGGATTGGAAGCTATTATTCTAAGAGAAGTAACTAAGGAATGGAAAACCAAGCATCATATGTTCTCACTCATAAATGGGAGCTAAGCTATGAGAATACAAGGCATAAGAATGACACAATGGACTTTGGAGACTCAGGGGCAAAGGGTAGGAGGGGGATGAGGCATAAAAGACAACAAATTGGGTTCGTTGTATACTGCTCAGGTGATGGGTGCACCACAATCTCACAAATCACTGCTAAAGAACTTACTGAGGTAACCAAATACCACCTGTTCCCAAAAAACCTATGGAATAATTTTTTTAAAAAATTAAGTTACATTAAATAATAGTAGTAATAAAAGGAACAGATGAGGGACTGGCATCTCTGTAGAGCAGTCACCCTGTAACAAATGGTAAATATTTTCTGAATTTCTCCTTTCAAAGAGGATCAACATCTCCTAGTGGAACTGTTAGCTGAAATGCAAACAAACATTTCCTGAAAATAATAATAGCAATGCCTTGGCCAGGCACAGTGGCTCACACCTATAATCCCAGCAGTTTGGGAGGCCAAGGTGGATGGATCACCTGAGGTCAGGAGTTTGAGACCAGCCTGGCCAACATGGCAAAACCCCATCTCTACCAAAAACACAAAAGTTAGTCAGGCGTCGTGGTGGGCACCTGTAATCCCAGCTACTCAGGAGGCTGAGGCAGGAGAAGAGCTTGAACCTGGGAGGCAGAGGTTGCAGTGAGCTGCGATTGCACCACTGCACTCCAGTCTGGGCGACAAGAGCGAGACTCTGTCTTAAAAAAAAAAGCAACACCTTTAATGATGTTACGGGACAACAGTGTTACTAGAATTCTTTACTTTCTTTCAGAGAAGGTATATTTTACATCTTAATGGAGTACTGTAGTTATCAGATTCAGATTCCATTTTCTGAAGATTCTTGAATTACAGGAGTTAACGATTTATAAACAATGGTAATTCAACAAACCAAATCTACAAAATGCTGAATATATTAGGTGGTCACACCCTGAAAACAAGCAATCCACAGGAGTATAATTTATTATCAAAACTGATCGCAAAATACACACACAAAATGCATAATACAACTTTTCTCTTAACATAAAATGAGAATTATACTACCTTCTAGAAAGGATTGTAATGAATGCTAAATCTGTTATTAAACATTGGTAAACACATCTGGTCTGAGCACATAGTAACTGCTTAATAAAAGTTAGTTCCCTCTGCCTCCCTTCTTTCAATTTTATTAAATCAGTTCATACATGAGTGTCTGAATCCTCCCCTTTCTTTGCCTCTTCCACTTTGTTTTTTCTTTCCCTTCTTCCTTGCTCCTCTTACACATAACAATTTTACCTCTGTCAAGAATATGGGAAGTATTTTCAGACTATATTACATTCCATTATATTTCCATTAGGCAAAATACTTTTTTATTGAAACAGACTTGGAATTTACTAGTCTGAAATATTCTGGTTGTTCTTGAAAGCTGTGAATATGAATTACTCACTGGCCTTATCAAATCTTTTCCATGAGAATGAAGGCATGTACATTTACCTCAAACAAGCTAAATATTCTTAGAGGACACCTTTAATTTGGAGTTTCAAAGCCCACTTTGGACTCTTCTGCCTCTGGTACTATACTCCCGATCTCCTCCTACTGGGAAGCTAGACTCTGTCATTCTGACATTGGGAAAATGTGCAGCCAGGTTACTGTGACCTACAAATTGCTTTATGGCTAAGAGAGAGATAGTATGTGGCGTAATGTCAGTCCCTTGTGTGTGTGTGTGTGCATGTATGTGGTGCATGTATGTGTGTGCATGTGTGTGTGTGCATGTATGTGTGTGCATGTATGTGTGTGCATGTGTGTGTGCATGTGTGTGTGTGCATGTATGTGTGTGCATGTGTGTGTGTGCATGTATGTGTGTGTGCATGTATGTGTGTGCATGTGTGTGTGTGTGCATGTGTGTGCATGTATGTGTGTGCATGTGTGTGTGTGCATGTGTGTGTGTGCATGTATGTGTGTGTGTGCATGTATGTGTGTGCATGTGTTTATTAACATTCGTGTAGATTTAAACTGCAGGGATGAATGAAGGGCTCTTTCTCTAGAAGGAGGAGAAGAGGAAGCCCCCAAAGAGTAAATTTAGGGATTGAGGTAATCCAAGAGTAGATTATTAGTACTCAGAATGTTTTGCATATTTTTTCAAGATTTTATTTAAACCCTTTTTTATTTCCCATATTTGGGGTCCAAATTTCAATAAAATCTGATGTGGATGATATGGGATTGGTAGTTAAACTCTAAAGGGACATTTGGGTTTCCTCATATTGCCCTGCTAATGAGATCTGAGTGGAAGTGGCAGTACTTATGTATGGGACACAGTGGTTCTGAAGTTACAGCATCAAAGAAGAGAATCCAGCGGCAGGACTGAATGTGGTACAGAGAAGTAATCTCAGCTCATTCAGTCCCAGGAGTGGGCAAGAAGTATCATTGGTGTAATGGAAGGGTGTGATTCTTCAGGTGAAAGTAGACTCAATATTTCAAGTCATATTACTATGAGAGACAAGCGCTGTAAGTTAGCTGAGCTTGAATCTGAATCATTTTCCAATGAAGGCCAACCTTTTTTTTTTTTTTTTTACTTGTGGAAAAAAATATGCTTCAGAACCATCTTTCAGTTTTTTATCATATTGTATATATTCTCAATCCTTTGCTGCAACTAACCTACCTTCAGAGTTTCTGATATTGGATGGAAAGCCTGCAATTTCAGAATACTACAGTGATCCAGTGATTTCTCCCTTAAAAAGAACTCTTCATCTAATGAAATGGCCATTGATGCATAATTAAAGTGATGATTTTGATGGCCTTTAAGACGTGCTGAAAAATATAAACAGTCAGAAAGGATTCCAAGAATAAAAGACTCCTTATTCTAAGAAACACTTAACTCCCTCCACCTCCATACAGGCAGCATTTTATAAAAAGCCAACAACTGCTGAAAATAAATTATATGAGAAATGTAGTTGCAGTGCTGGGTATCAAAGTGTACAGCATTTGAAATCAGAAAGTTCTAGGACTGAATTCTAGTTCTTTGCTATACTTTTTTCTCTGATGATGCTAATACCGTATACACATACACATCGTATATGTATGTATATCCATATATTTTTATATGTAACAGGTAGTTGATAAATATTAATTTGTTCTCTTTTACTTCCTTTTACATATTTAACTGCTGATTTCTACCTTGTCTTCTCTAAGTCAAATGAGGTGTGTTTTCTGCGGGATTTAAAGAGTCAAGAAAAATGATAAATACATGGTTAAACATAGATGAAAATTAAATGCACAATAAAATAATAATATCGTGGAATTTTAATCATTTGTAAAATTTATATAAATGGAACCAAAATGAGAAAGACATAAGCTGATTGAACTGTTTTAAGATCCTTGTGTTGTCAGGAAAGTAGCAAAGTTATAAATTTATATTATATTCTAATAAAGTGCTTGTGTTTTCATCTCTAGGATAATCATTATAATAAAAGTAATAAAAATAATCTATGAGATAAAGAAGGTGGGCAAAACAAAAATAAATTACTTGACTAATACTAAATAAATCATAAATGATCAAGTAAATACATAACTAAATAACCAATAAATATATAACCAGAGTGAAAAGAGTTGAAAAAAAAACAAGTAAGAATTTTTTCGAAGTGCGTAGAAAGTCATGGAAGTGGGCTTCTGTTTCAGAGTCATCTGAAAAGATCTTACAATGAGATGACAGGTTTTCTGATATATGGCTCAAGCATAGAGGCCTGGCCTGAAAGGTTTAGTGATAGAGTGTTGCACTCAGAAGAAACAAAAATGACAAAGGAAGAATCGAGCTTGGTATTCTGGAGGAATAGGAGGAATAGTAAGGCTGCTGGAATGGAGTGCAGTTGAACTATTCCCTCCTAGGCACAGAGTGCTGAACTATACAATATGTTTATAGCTCTATCAGAGCTCTACAGGATAAACACTATCAGCCTTAATTTATGGATTTTGATATGCCAAGTAATTAAGTGAATTAAGTAGCATTAGTAGGTACATTTTCATCAAATGTGTTTTGTAGACAATCATTTGAAACTAGTCTGCCATTAATGAGAGCAATTTGGAAAATTTACTTAAGCTTCACCTTACATATTTGATAATGGTGATAGCAGCAATAGGATGAAATGCAAGGGTAAGATGTGCTAAGAACAAAATCAGATAATGTAAAGTGCTTCACAAAATGGATGAAACATAAGAGTAAGAGTTAATTCATGAAATTGTCTCAGATATTTCATATGATAAGGAAAAGAGACTGTATTCTTTTTATTTTATTATTTTTTTTCTTTTTGAGACAGGATCTCACTCTGTAGCCTAGGCTGGAGTGCAGTGGTGTGATCTCAGCTCATTGCAGCCTCAACCCCCAGGCTCAAGTGATCTTTCCACCTCAGCTTCCCATGTAGCTAGTCCTGTAAGTATGCACCACCATGACTGGCTAAATTTGTTCATTTTTTTTTTTGTAGATATGGGGTCTCACTATATTACTCAGGTTGGTCTTGAACTCCTGTACTAAGTGATCCTCCTGCCTCAGCCTCCCAAAGTGCTGGGGTTACAGGTGTGAGCCTCCCTGCCCAGTCTGGGGACTGTATTCTGACCCAAATTATATTTTACTAAAGTTTTTGCTCCCTCTGCTTCACCTCACATTCTCTTGAAATACCAAGGAGACAAAAGTGGAAGTGATCTAAGAAAAGATGCAGCAAAATGCTATGGAGTACAGCAGAAGAGGCACAGTAAGTTCAGTCTTAGGGAGTCAGGCATCATTAAGGGCTTATCAGAGGGAGGAATGTTTGAGCGAAACCTTGGAAGATGGGGAAGACATGGATGCTGGGCTGAAGGAGGACGAAGTTGGGAACCCTGTATGGCACTACTACATGCCAGTACTCCTTACTGGCCCCAAGGACTCCTGTGGAATTGGTGAGTTGAACTGGCAACAAGCAACCTGCTCTCACCACTGGTCTCTGGAATCCTGACAGGAGGAGACCCCACTACTGCCACAGACACTTGTGTTGGCAGGCAGAGCTGCTTAGAGAAGGGCTAGGGACAGAACTCCAGCCAGCGTGGGGCCTAGAGGGTTTGGGGCAGAAGCATCTATAGTGGAGCATGACTAGGGCTGCACATCCTCCTAGGCTCCACTTGCTCCCATAGGAGACTTAGCCTTAGGGGAACTGTTGAATCTGAACTCTGCAGAGCCATCGTTCCAATGAGGCAGGGCCTGTATGACCTGAGCACTCCTTAGTGTACTGGCCCCTCCCAGGGCCCCACACATGCTTGTGGTACAGCCTTGGGTGCCCATGAGTGGTACCTCCTAGGGACCAACATCATAGGTCCTGCGCTGGTGGAATATACCTTACTGCAGAGAGTTCCTGCAAAGCAACCTTCCTGGTCACACAGCAGCCAACTCACACCTTCCACCCACTGCAGACTCCCCATGCCACTTTGCCTCATGCCCTCACCCATGACCACCCCTGACATTGTTCTGCAGGAATCTGTGTGCATGGGCAGACCTTGCTTCTCCTTCCCATCTAGCACGTATCTGTTTGTGCACCCTGTCATGCCACTGCTGCTAGTATGAATACACCCTGTGCCCCACCGCTCACACCACCACACCATGACACTGCCATTACCGCTGGAGCATTGGCAGACATAGAGTCCACTGATCCCACCCCCATCAGCATCTTGCCTCTGTGCTATCACTGCTGCCACTGTGGAACTAAGAATGGAGAACAGAGGACCCATCCCTGCCTTGAGGAGCCACCACTGCCCCCATGAACAAGCACAGTCCTGTGCCCACAAGTGCCTCACTCCTAGCCTAACACCACCACCAGGATGAATGCATGGCCCCAGTCTTCCCCATGCCATGCTGCTACCACCACTGATGCAAACGCCCAGATGGAGGCTAGTACCTGCTAACACTCCACTCCAGCTGAGGAGTGTGAACCCCACTGTGCTGCTGCTGACACATGTGAACAAGGACAGATTCCACTGCCATCATCACCCTATGAAATACCTCAGTTGGCACCACCCATTGTAGCATTGTGACCAGCAATCCACAAGCACCTCAGACTCTCCAGCGCAGCAGGTTCCTAACCTCAAGGAGTCAAAGAAAGGATATACGGTGGAATGTCACATCACTCTTCTAAACTGATAAACTTTATTCAGCTCAAGCCTCAAATGTTCAGGCAGGAATGGTTTGCTCCTTGCAGACTTTGTAAGTGGCTCCCCACGCTGTGGTTTTATATTTCTTACACACATTTTCTATTAATCAGGATCGTCTGCTTCCTCATTCACATCTCAACTCGACTATGAGCCTCTCATGGACATATATGGAACTGTGTTTATCATTCCATTCTCAGCACCTAGTATAGTACTGGTTCAGAGTGAGTGACAGTAACTGGATTTTTTTTTAATTTTGTTTATATGTGGGTACATAATAGGTGTATATATTTATGGGATACCTGAGATATTTTGGTACAGGCAAACAATGTATAATAATTATATCAAGGTAAATGGGGTATCCATCACCTCAAGCACTTATCCTTTCTTTGTATTACAAACAATAAAATTATACTTTTAGTTATGTTTAAATATACAATAAATTGTTTTTGACTGTATGACCCTGTTGTGCTACCAAATATTCAATGTTACTCATTCTATCCAACTATATTTTTGAAACCATTAACCATCCTCACTTTTCCTCGACACTACCCCTCATAGCCTCTGGTAACCACCATTCTATTCTATCTCCATGTGTTCAATTGTTTTAGTAGCTCCCACAAATAAGTGAGAATATGCGAACTTTGTCTTTCTGTGCCTCGCTTATTTCACTGAACAGAATGATCTCCATTTCAACTTACATTGTAGCAAATGACAAAACCTCATCCTTTTTAATGTCTGAATAGTACCCCATTGTGTATATGTACCATGTTGCCTTTATTCATTCAGCTGCTTCCAAATCTTGGCTATAGTGAAAAAGTGCTGCAGTGAACATGGGAATGCAGATATCTCTTCAATATACTGATCTCTTTTTCTTTTTTTTTTTTGAGTATATACCTAGCAGTGGGATTCCTGGATAATATGGTAGCATTATTTTTAGTTTTTCAAGGAGCCTGTGAACTGTTGTTCTTAATGGTTGTACTAATTTATGTTTCTATTAACAGTGTATGTGGATTTTTTTCCTATAGAGTTGTTTGAGCTCGTTATATATTCTGGTTATTAATCCCTAGTCAGATGGGTAGGTTGCAAATGTTTTATGCCATCCTGTGGGTTGTCTCTTCACTCTGTTGATTGTTATCTTTGTTGTGCAGAGGCATTTTAACTTGATGTGATCCTGTTTGTCCAGTTTTGCTTTGGTTGCCTATGTTTGTGGAGTATTACTCAAGAAATCTTTGCCTAGTTCAGTGTCCTGGAGAGATTTCCAGATGTTTTCTTCTGGTAGTTTCATAGTTTGAGTTCTTAGATCTAAGTATTTAACCTATTTTGATTTGATTTCTGTATATGGTCAGAGGGGTCTAGTTTCAATCTTCTGCATATAAAGAAGAAAACTGCATATGCTACAGTTCTCCCAGCAGCCTTTATTGAAAAGACTGTTTTTTCCTCAATCTATGTTCTTGGCACCTTGGTCAAAGATGAGCTCACTGTAGGTGTACACATTTTCTTCTGGGTTCTCTATTCTGTTCCACTGGTCTATGTTCTGTTTTTATGCCAGTACCAAGTTGTTTTGGTTACTATAGCTTTGTAGCACATTTGAAGTCAGGTAATTGATTCATTTAGATTTGTTCTTTTTGCTCAGGATAGTTTTAGTTATTCTGGAGCTTTTATGGTTCCATATAAATTTTAGGACTGCATCTTCTATTTTGGTGAAGAATGCCTTTGGTATGATGACAGGGATTGCGCAGAATCTGTAGATTGCTTTAGAGAGTGTGGACATTTTAACAATACTGATTCTTCCAATCCATGAACATGGAATTTATTTCCGGTTTTTGTGTTCCCTTCAATTTTTTGCATCGCTGTCTTATACTTTTCATTGTAGAGATCTTTCACTTCTTCGGTTAATTTCAAAGTGTTTTTATTCGTAGCTATTGTAAATGGGATTACTTTCTTGATTTTGTTGTCAGATTGCTGGCTGTTCGCATATAGAGATGCTAATAATTTTTGTGTATTGATTTTGTTTCCTACAAATTTACTGAATTTGTTTTCAATTCTAGCAGTTTTTTGGTGGAGTTTTAGGTTTTCCAAATATAAGATTATATAATCTGCAAACAAGGGTAATTTGACTTCTTCCTTTCCAATTTGGATGCCCTTTATTTCTTTCTCTTGTCTGGCTGCTCTAGCTAGTACTTCCAGTACTATGTTGAAGAACAGTGGTGAAAGTGAGCATCTTTGTCTTGTTCCAGATCTTAGAAGAAAGGCTTTCAGTTTTCTCCAATTTAGTATGACAGTAGCTGTAGGTTTCTCATATATAGCTTTTATTGTGTTGAGGTATGTTCTTTCTATACCTACTTTTTGATAGTTTTTATCATGAAGGGATGTTGAATTTTGTCAAATGCTTTTGTGGCATCAATTGAAGTGATCAGATGATTTTCATCCTTCATTCTGTTGATATGGTGTATCATTGATTGATTTGCATATGTTGAACAATCCTTGCATCCCAGGGTTAAGTCCCACTTGATCATAATGAATGATTTTTTTTGGCGGGGATGGGGAGGATGGAGTCTCGCTCTGTCACCCAGGCTGGAGTGCAGGCTGGAGTGCAGTGGCGCTATCTCGGCTCACTGCAAGCTCAGCCTCCTGGGTTTACACCATTCTCCTACCTCAGCCTCATGAGTAGCTGGGACTACAGGCACCCGCCACCACACTTGGCTAATTTTTTGTATCTTTAGTAGAGATGGGGTTTCACCGTGTTAGCCAGAATGGTCTTGATCTCCTGACCTCGTGATCTGCCCGCCTCGGCCTCCCAAAGTGCTGGGATTACAGGCGTGAGCCACCACGCCCGGCTGAATAATCTTTTTAATGAGTTGTTGAATTCAGTTTGCTAGTATTTTTGTTGAAGATTATTGCATCAATGTTCATCAGATAAGCTGGCCTGTAGTTTTCTTGTTTCCATGTATCTTTAGTTTTGGTATAAGGGTGATACTTGCCTCATAGAATGAGTTTGGAACTGTTCTTTGGAACTGTTTGAGTAGGATTGATATTAGTTCTTTAAACGTTTGGTAGCATTCAGTAATTAAGCCATCAGGTCCCAGGCTTTTTGCTTAGAGAATTTTATATATGGCTTTGACCTCATTGCTTATTATTGGTCTTTTCAGGGTTTTAATTTCTTCATGGTTCAATATTAACAGGTTTCATGCGTCTAGGAATGTATTCATTTCTTCTAGGTTTCTCAATTTATTGGCATATTGTTGCTCATAGTAGCCTGTAATGATCCTTTGAATTTCAGCAGTATTGGTTGTAACGTCTCCTTTTACATCTCTGATTTTATTTACTTGGGTCTTCTCTCTTTTTGTATTAATTAGTCGGACTAATGGTTTGTCAGTTTTGCTTATCTTTTCAAAAAACAAACTGTGATTTGTTGATCTCTTGTATTGTTTTATTTCTATTTCATTTATTATTTCTTTTTTTCTACTAACTGAGTTTGGTTTGCTCTTGCTTTTCTATATCTTTAAGATGCAATGTTAGGTTGCTTGTTTGAAGTTTTTCTACTTTTTTGATGTAGGCACTTAGAGCTATTAACTTTCCTTTGAAGGCTTCTTTTGCTGTACCCCATAGGTTCTGGTGTGTTGTGTTTCCATCATTATTTGTTTCAAGAAATCTGTTGATTTCCTTCCTAATTTCTTCACTGACCCACTGGTCATCCAAGAACATATTGCTTAACTTCCATGCATTTGTATAGTTTTTTAAATTCCTCATGTTATTGATTTTTTAGTTGATAGAGAAACTTCATATAGTTTCATTTTTTATTTTTTAAAGATTTGTTTTGTGGCATAACATATGGTCTATTCTTGAGAATAATCCATGTGCTGATGAGAAGAATGTTTATTCTGCAGCCGTTAGATGAAATTTTCTGTAAATATCTATTAGGATCATTAATCTATAGTGCAGATTAATTCTCATGTTTCTTTATTGATTTTTTTGGTCTGGATGACATGTCCAATACTGAAAGTGGGACACTGAAGTTTCCAGGTATTGTATTGTGTTCTTTCTATCTCTTTATCTCTAATAATATTTGCTTTATATGTTTGGGTGCTTCAGTATTGAGTGCATATATATTTACAATTATTATATTCTTTTGCTGAATTTATCCCTTTCTTATTAAATAATGACTTGCTTCTTTTCATAGTTTGTGTCTTGAAATGTATTTTTATGATATAAATATAGCAATTTGTTCTCATTTTTGGTTTCCATTGCCATAGAATATATTTCTTCATTCTTTTATTTTTAGTCCATGTATGTCTTTATAGGTGAAGCATGTTTCTTGTAGGCAACAGATCATTGGGTCTTTTTTAAAAATCCATTCATCCATTCTATGCTTTTGATTGGAGAGTTTAGTCCATTTACATTCAATGTTATTTTTGATAAGTAAGAACTTACTCCTGCCATTTTGTTGTTTGCTGTTTGTTTTATCATCTTCCCCTTCTTCTATATTTCTTTCCTGCCTTCCTTTTAGAGAAAACTTATCCTCTGGTGATAAGTTTTAATCTCTTGCTTTTATGTTTTGTGTATCTTTTGTATGTGTTTTAATTTGAGATTACTGTGAGGTTTGCAGATAATATCTTTTAAGCTATTAGTTTAAACTGATGACAACATTGCATAAACAAAGTAGCAAACAAGCAAAGAAAAAACCATTAAAAATTCTGCACATTAATTTTATCTTCCTGCTTTTAAATTTTTTCTTGTTTGTATTTAAATCTTATTGTACTGTCTATATATTGAAAAACTGTTGTAGTTTTGATCAATTCATCTGTTTTTCTTTCTACTAAAGATATCAGTATTTTACACACCACAATTACAATGATAGAATATGTTTTTTTCTGTGTACTTACTACTGTCAATGAGTTTTGTACCTTCAGAAGATTTGTTATTGCTCATTAATGTTCTTTTCTTTCAGTTTTCTTTCAGTTCTCATAGAACTGGCCTGGTGTTGATGGAATCCTTCCGCTTTTGTTTGTCTTGGAGAACTTTTATTTCTCTTTCATGTTTGAAGGATATTTTTCCTGGGTATGCTATTCTAGGGTAAAATTTTTTTTTTTCTTACAACACTTTAAATATGTCACGCTTCTCCCTCCTGGCCTATAAGGTTTCCACTAAAAAGTCTGCTGCCAGATGCATTGGAGCTCTATTTTGTGTCATTTATTTCTATTCTCTTACTGCTTTTAGGATCCTTTCTTTATCCTTGACCTTTGGGAGTCTGATTATTAAATGTCTTGAAGTAGTCTTGTTTGGATTAAATCTTCTTGGTGTTCTATAACTTTCTTTTATGTGAATATTGATACCTTTCTCTAGGTTTGAGAAGTTCTCTGTTATTATTTCTTTGAATAAACTTTCTACCCCATCTCTCTGTCTTATCTTCATTACCAATAACGCTTATATTTGCCCTTTTGAGGCAATTTTGGGATATTGTAGGTCATTTTTTTCCTTTGCTGAGTATTTTTAAATAGCCTGTTTTCAAGAACACTAATTCTTCTACTTGATCAATTCTATAACTAAGAGACTTTGGTACAGTTCCTCAGTATGTCAATTGCAGTTTTCAACTCCAGAATTTCTGCTTGATTCTTTGTAGTTATTTCAATCTCTTTGTTAAATTTATCTGATAGAATTCTGAATTCCTTCTCTTTGTTTTCTTGAATTTCATAGAGGTTCCTTAAAACAGCTATTTTCAATTCACTGTGTGAAAGATTGCATATCTCTGTCTCTCCAGAATTGGTCCCTTGTGCCCTATTTAGTTATTTGTTGAGATCGTGTGTTTTGGATGGTCTCTATACTTGAGAATGTTCATTGGTGTCTGGGCATTGAAGAATTAAGCATTTATTGTAATCTTCACTGTCTGGGCTTGTTTGTACTTATTCATCTTGGGAAGGCTTTCCAGGTATTTGAAGGGACTTGGGTGTTGTAATCCAAGTTTGGTTTTATTACAGCCATATCTGCATTAGGGGGCACCCAAGCCCAGTAACACAATGGCTCTTGGAGACTCACAGAGGTACTACCTTGGTGATCTTGGATAAGATTCAGAAGAATTCTCTTCATTACAAAGCAGAGATTATTATTATCTTCCCTTACATTTTGCCAAACACATGGAATCTATGTCTAGCTGCCTGGAGCTGGGGGTCAGGTGGCACAATAATCCCTATGGCCACCACCACTGGGACTGTGCTGGGTCAGACTTGAAGCCAGTGTGGTACTGTGTCTTTCCCAAGTCCTGCAGCTACCACTGCCTCACTACTACCTATGTTTTCTCAAGGCCCTAGGGCTCTGCAGTTATCAAATGACAAAGCCAGCCAGGCTTGTTTCCTTTCCTTCAGGTGGCAAGTTCCCCCTTCCCCAGGTAGATTCAGAGATGCCATCTGGGAGCCGGGACCTAGAGTTGGAAATCTCAGCAATCTACCTGATGCTTCATTCTACTTCAGCTGATCTGGCACCCAAGACACAAGAGAAGTCTTTCCCATTCTTCTCTCTCATTTTCACAATCATAGGAGTATTTCTTTGTGGCCACCACAGCCCCAGGCCCTGCATAAAAGCTGCCTGGCTACCATCAATGCTCATGTAAGGCTCAAGGGCTCTTCGGTCAGCTTGTGGTGAATGCTGCCTGGCCTGGGACTCAAACTTCAGGGAAGCAGACTCTCTTCTTGCCCGGGATAGGTCCAGAAATCCCACTCAAGAGCTAAGGCCTGGAATCAGGGATTCGAAGAGCCCACTTTGTGCTGTTCCCCACTGTGGCTGAGTTGGCATCTAAGCTGCAAGACAAATTTGTCTTTCCTCTTCTATTCTCAAGTGGAAGGAGGCTTTCCCCATAGCAACTACAGCTGGGAATGTGCTGGGTGACACCTGAAGCGAGCATATCTGAGTCTCACTAAGGTCCATGATGAGTACTGCCTGGGTACTTTGGTGCTGATCATTCAGGACCTAATGACTCTTTAGTCAGCACATGATGAATCCTGCCAGAACTGAGTCCTTCTCTTCAAGGCAATGAATTCCCTTATGCTCAAGGTGTGTTTAGAAATCTCATTTGGGATCTAGGGACTGGAAGGGAGGAGATCAGGACTCTGCCCAGTGTCCTATTCTACTGTAGTTGAGCTAGTATCCACGTTGCAACACAAAGTCTTCTTTACTCTTCCCTCCCCTGTCCTTAAGCAGAGGGAAGGAGTCTCTCCTGGAGCTGCAAAGGTTATACTTCCTAGTTTTGTAGGAGGTTGCACGCCCCTGGCCACCTCCACTCGTGTTTCAGTAGGTCATATGTACCCCATGTCCACTGGCTCTGAGCTCAGCATAGCACCAGAACCTGCCTAGACTGCCTTTCAAATTTATATAGGACCCCAGGGCACTTTAGCTTACAGTGTTGAGGCTTGCCATGACTCAGGTTCTGACTGCTGGGGTGGACAGTTTGCCTTTGGCTAGCGCTGATCTAAATGCTTTGTCCATGGGTACTGGCTAATTTCTTCCTGGTGATTCTCTCTGCTGTGACAGGACAGCACTCAGTGCCAACGCAAAGTCCCACAATCACTGTGCTCTCCCTCCCTCAACTGCACAGATTCCTTCTCCATGCCAGGAGGCCATTGCCAGGAAATAAAGCAGGGGTGGCATTGGTGATTCAAGCCTGTTTTTTCTACCGTCATCAGTGTCTCTTTCAGCAATTTGAAGTTAAAACTAATTGCTGTGATTGCTTACCTCATTTTGGGTTCTTATGAAGGTGCTTTTATTGTGTAGGTAGTTGTTAAATTTGGTGTCCCTATGGGGGCATGGGGGAAATGATTGATGAAGACTTCCATTCAACTGTCTTGTCCACCTTCTCACCTGATTTTTGGTTCTTATAAACGTGCTTTTTATGTGTGTAGGTAGTTGTTCAATTTGATGTTCCTGCAGGGAGGACAATCACTGGAGGCTTCTATTTGGTCATCTTGCTCTGCCTCCATCCTCAGTAACTGTTTATGACTGAGGGATACAAAATCTTTTAGCTCTTCTTATGATAGAGTCAAATCTTGAAATGTTAGAATATTTTACTACTTGGATTTGTGTATCCAGTAGTCCAAATCATACTCACTCTTCTCTGACAATGTCAATATTATCAGTAAAGTTCAGAGACAATGATATTAACAGCTATTAACTATTAAGCACCTATTGTATGACAAAATTAATAACTATTTTGCAGATAGTTTTTTATGTGTAAAATTAGTAGCTTTTATAACCAGAGTTATTGTGACTACCCAAATCAAAATGAAATATTTACCTGCAAGTGGTTTGAAGAAGACAAAGTAGTGCGTGTATATATATCCTATAGTATATATACTGGGTCACACACACACACACACACACACACACACACACACACACACACAGATTTTTCCTGCCACTGCCTTCGTCTTCATAAAATTTCCACTGTTCCTGCCTCTATTTCTTTCTAAGTACAGAATAGACCTCTATTTATTCAGGTATTCATTGTTTATTTTTCCCTCTGTTTATTTTGGTATTTATTGCTAACATGGCCTAGAAATTTAGTTCAATTACTTTAATTAGTTAATCGCCACCCCAAGCCTGAGTCCTTTCTTTCTAACCTATTAATAATGCTTAATTGACAGTGTATAGAAAATAAATTTATGTGGAACATTCAACATAATTATGGCATATCATGTACTCACAGTAAATATTTTTCTTCCCCTCTGTCTATCCCTGTCATACTCTCTGTTACAATTATTTTGCTATATTCTCTGGATCCAATGCAGTTTTCTTCTTTCCACTTACAGGAACCTGTGCTTTTATTTTTAACACAGAGTAGTGCATTAATGTGTTTTCTCATGAGAAGCGTCCTTGTTAATATTATCCTGAAAGGTAAATGTAGAATTGGATTACCCAGTAAGCATGTATTCAAGTCTCCAGTTATTCATAATGAATGGCTGAGCAATTAACAAGTCAAGTTGCATTTGCTGGAAAGTGCATGATGGCAATGTTTTATTCCGTGATCAGAGCAACAATTTCTGAATTTTATCTGACCATCCACAAGTGGAGAACAGTATTCTCCCAGCGGCATGTCATTGTGATCCATCTTTACACTCAGTGAGGCTTAGCAAGTCATTTTGATATCCAAGAGCTCTCAGATAGTATTTTATTGGCCTGTACTTGCCCATATTCCAGACAGAGTTAATAGCACCATACAACAGAAAACTTGATACACTACAATATTGGCATGGCGAGTTGGCAGATACTTACTAATTACACACATGTATGAAGTGAAGTTGTTACTTCATGCAGTGTTACTCCAGGGGCATACATGTCAAAATTTTGTTTTGCTTTGTTTCTATATAATTGAAAAATCAATGAGTTGATAATCTTTATTAGGGGTTTTAATACCAAATACATTGAGGACTAACAGATTAAATGAGTGAAGCAGGGAAGGTGCAAGAAAATTATAGTAACTAAAGAAGATAGTGGAACAATGGTTAACTGGAGAGTTATGACCTATCTTAGGGGGCAACTAGTATTTAGCAGAAGGGAGATTTTCAGTGCAACATCTTTCACTTCTTTTAGTGTTGGCAACTAATATGATTCGGTTTCTGAAGAATTGTGTGAGACAAACTAAATATCTTTGCAGGCTGTATACCAAAACTTCTGATCTGAAATGTGTAACTGACCTGTTTGGTATATTTGTTATTGTTTCTTTGTTGACAATGAACTAAAAACATGTGAAATGTTTTGTCCTCATTCTTGGTCAATGATTTGATTCCTTTTCAGGTGCTTACATTATGCCTCTTCTAATAACTTCCTAAGACCAGGGACTTTTGTTCATTTCCTTTCTTTGAAGAATGCAAAACACCACAGAAAACTATTAAGTTATTTCCCTTGCCTATGAGCAGCTTGCCACAGCTTACCTCAGGTCCCTTGATCCATGAAGTAAGGGGAAGTGGGACAAAGAGAATTAACTCAAGTTTGTGATTGAAGCTTCAGAATGAAATGGAAAGTTATTAACTGAAAGTGACGGGAAATTTTGTGGAATCTAACCAAGACATAATTAAGAGATGGAAAAGAGAGATTTGAAAAAGCAGAGTTGAAGGCAGTGCTTGAAAAGAGAAAATTTTATTTTTATATCCCTACTGAGATGGGACCTGTATTAGTCTTCCAGGGCTTCTATAACAAAATGTCACAGACAGAGTGTCTTAAACAACAGAAATTTATTTTCTCACAGTTCTGGAGCTTGGAAGTCTCAAATCAAGGGGCTGTGCCAGGCAGTTGGTTGCTCTTGAGGCCTCTCTCCTTTGCTTGCAGATGGTCACCTTCCAGCTGTGTCCTCACATGGTTCTGTTATCTGTGCACGTGCATCCCTGGTTTCTCTTCCTCTTCTTATAAAGACTTTAGTCGTATTGGATTAGGGCCCACTCTAATGACTTCATTTAACCTTAATTACTTCTTTAAAGACCCTATCTCCAAACACAGTCACATTGGGAATTATGGCATCAACATGAGAATTGGAGTTTGAGGGAGAAACAATTCAGTTTATAACAAGACTAAAGTGGTTTCACATGTGAGGCATCTGACTTGGCGATAGAGGCACTCACATATGCTACATGTATGATGAAGGTAGCCAGGGTGATGCTTACATGAGTGGGAATGATGGAGGCTTGGAACATGAGGAAATGACATTGTGGTGAGATGTGTAAGGGAACCCATGACCCCCAAAATGCCAGAAGGATCCTGAGTTGTTAATAGAATGTTTCTTTGACTATAATAATGATAATGACAAAAAAAATTAGTAACATTTCATGAGAACTTACTATATAGCAGGCAGGGATAAAAGTTCATACACACATCTGGAAAACTTAATTTTTACTACTGGTTATTATTCTCATTTTACAGATAAGGTAACTGAGACTCAGAGTGCAAAGATCCCTTCGGGGTAAGGGGGGGGGGGGGTCAGTATTCCAGCCAAGGTAGCCTGACCTCACATATTATACACTTAACCATACCATAAATCAGCCATGCTTTATGGTTTTTCTGACCAAAGGAGGAATAGCAATGGAATCCATCTTCAAATCTATCCACCTCTACCTTCTTAAGGTCAGCCTGAGAAGGGACTCTGACTGCTTTGTGAGGGGTGGTGGGCTTAACCATGGCCACAGGGTGTCTTCTGTGATGAAGGAAACCTGGGAGAAGGTAGACTGCCCAAGATAACCACACATGTGACCGGCCTAGAGATGAGGTGACCAGGTAAGAAGAGAAGCAGAGTGAGCACCCACTTCTTCCTGTAGCATTCATTCTGCGATGAGCTGAAGACCTTTTAGTGCTTTCCTGCTTCTGCTCTTTCTAAAAATTTTAGCCTACCTTGAAAGAATATATAGCCTTGGAAAACAGCAATATGGTGACCTGAATATCACAAAACTCATGTTACTAGCTAACATGAGTCTCTCTCTCTTTTTTTTCTCTCTCTCCACACACACCCAACACACACACACACACACACACACAGTGTGTGTATGTGTGCATAATTCATGATGATAAATGTGTATGTCCTAGTTAAAAAGAATATTGTGTGTACTTTCCCCAAACTTTCCCAAACTAAAATTTACCTATATTTCAAGTTGTGGAGAATGTGGACTAAAGTAATGTTTAATAACTTATAAAACCTTTTAATTTTTTTTTTTTTTTTTTTTTTTTGAGATGGAGTCTCGCTATGTCCCCCAGGCTGGAGTGCAGTGGCGCCATCTCGGCTCACTACAAGCTCCGCCTCCCGGGTTCACGCCATTCTCCTGCAATTAAAATCAGATTAAATTGTATCACTTGAATGTTTTAATTAGGGAACAATCACTGATGTCTCCCAAATGAGCTCATCATTTTCTGTTTCCTATCTAGTTTTGTTTTCTTTCTTTCCTTCCTTCCTTCCTTCCTTCCTTCCTTCCTTCCTTCCTTCTTTCTTTCTTTCTTTCTTTCAGCCAGTTTGTTCACTAAAGTTTGACAGACAGTTTGGGAGAAGGCTCCCAAACTTTTTTTAATGGCTCTCCACAAAGTTGTATGACCTTAACTCCAAACATGGGAAAAAAACAACAAATCCAACAGTCAGAGACGACTTTCCACTTTTACTCAGCCACCCACATTACAGAGGATGAAATTGAATTTGAACCTGTTTTAAATTATTGTTTTTGAAGTTTTTTGGCTGACCAGAGAAAGTTACTTTTATGAAGCTCTTAGAAGAACAAAGATGTGTTCAGCACCTGCAATGTAGAGATAAGGAAACAACCTCACTTTTTGCAGCAATATCTTGAACAAGATATTCTTAGCAGTCTTGGGGTTGGTTGCTCCCGCTAGAGAAAAGAAAAAAAAAAAAAAAAAAAACAGAAAAAAAGGAAAGAAAGAAGAAAGGAAAATTTGTGCAGATGAATGGAACAAGGTAGCATTGATTTTTCTCCCTTATTTCTAAGCAAAATTAATTCCTCAAATATTTGAAAGATAGGAGCAGACACCCAAATCATATGCGCATTCTAGGTCAGAGTTACAAGTCTTAAAAACCTGCAGCAAAATAGATCTGCTATTTGTTAATTGTGGATATTAGCAGAGCTGAAGACTGACATGCTAACAGAGGACAAGCAGGCAAAACAATTATGTAAAGAAGGCTAGAAATATGAAAATTTTCACATTCCTTTTAGTTAAAATTTCTCTGACTTTTGGTAGACTTAGGACATTAAAAAACAGTTTTGTACTCCAAGAAAATAATGTAAATATAGTGATAAACAGAATTATACAATTAAATTCAGTGAAGGGAGACAATAAATTGGAGTACTGTATTGGCTGTTCCTACGTAACAATGCATTTCCAAATATAGAGATTTAAAATGACCATTAATTTGGCTTATGACCCTTTGGCTCAATAATTTGGGTTGGTCTCAGTTGGGCAGCTCTGCATTTGGCCTATCTCATTCTCAGGTCTGCTGCCAGTTGATGGTTGGCTGGGTAAAGACTGATGACTTCACATTGGAATGGCTTGTCTCTGGTCCGTATGCTTTCTCAGCTTCCAGCAGGCAAGCCTATTGTTCAAATGGAGATTGAATAAATTTCCAAGTTACTTTGTCTGGAAGTGTATAAGGCCTCTTGAGGCTATATTCAGATCTGTTTTAACATCACTTCTGCCACATTTTATTGATCAAACTAAATCAAAAGACCAGTGTAGAGAAAAAGGATGAATAAATTGGTCTAACCTCTTAATGAGAAATGCTACAGTCTCGTTGTAAAGTGGAATGGGCACAGGAAGGGGAAAATTATGGACACCGTGTGTATTAGTTCATTTTCATGCTGCTGGTAAAGACATACCCGAGACTTGGTAATTCATGAAGGAAAAGAGGCTTAATGGACTCACAGTTCCACATGGCTAGGGAGGCCTCACAATCATGGCAGAAGGTGAAAGGCACATCTTACATGGTGGCAGGCAAAGAGTGAAAGAGAGCCAAGTGAAAGGGATTTCCCTTATAAAACCATCAAATCTCGTGAGATGTATTCACTACTGCGAGAACAGTATGGGGGAACTGACCCATGATTCAATTATCTCCCACCAGGTCTCTGCCACAACACGTGGGAATTATGGGAGCTACAATTTAAGATGAGATTTGGGTGGGGACACAGAAAAACTATAACACTGTGCAAACAAACAACCATAGAAGGACACTAAAGAGTAAATGTCATGATTTTAGGGGCCTCTACTCATAGTAATTGTCAAGTAGAAATTCAGATCCCAAAAGATTATAATTTCTACTTGTCCAAGAAAAATCTCAAAATATGATTTTAATATGAAATTTCCATAATTAAAAAATGTTAGGTTACAGTTTTGTCATGCAACATCCATCATTTGGGCAAAGAAAACATGTCCACAGGTGGGAAATAGCCTGCAGACCATGTGTTTGCAGACTCTGTTATAGGAGTGAAAGACAAAGACTGGATTTGAGTTTTGATGCCACTGAGCTATATGGACTGAAGGAAAGCTCCTTTCCTTACCCATCAAAAATAGATGAAAATATCATCCATACAGTTTTGTTGTGAACATTAAATAGGATGATGCAGTTGAAATTGCATTAAAACTATTAAAATATATGTAAGTTATTTTTGCTATTGTTATTTTAATAATGCATCTAAGGTAGTTTATAGTTACAAAATTATCTCCAATTTCTATTTATTTATATCAAGGGTTGGCAAACGTTTTCTATACAGAGAAAAATAGTAAATAGTTTAGGCTTATGGGACTATAGTTGGTATCATAGCTGCTAAGCCTTGTAACATAAAAGCAGCCATGGATAATATATAAATAAAGGACAGTGGCTGTGTTTTAAAAAATTTCATTTATAAAATCAAGATTGGATTTGTTCCATAGAACAAGATTTTCTGATCCCTGCTTTAGGTTAATAATCCACATGAACAAAGACAATGTCATTTTTAACATCAACCTTCCTTGACTCAACCGACTTGGTTAAGTCTCTTGTTATACATTGGTATTGTCTACTCTAATTTCCTTCCTTACATTTTTCATTACTGTAGTTCACAAATAATTTGCGTATTTTTTTTAGAATTCTCTTTACCCAATGAGACACTGAGTATTTTGAGATGAAGAACTATGTCTTTCTTTGTTTACAGTTGCATCTTCAGCAACTGTCACATTATAGATGCTCAATAGAGGTTTGTTTAATGAATTTGTGAACAAATATTCAGTCGTCATTAGACTATGGGTGTCATGGTGTTCTTTCCCTAATATCTATAAAGAGTCGTTCTGATCACAGTATGTGATAATATCTAGTCCTCATTTCAGACACAGACACGTTAATGAAACAACTTGGATTTAGTTACCTACTTTATATGACATTATTTTATGCATTCTCATTTGATATGGTTGGACTATGTGTCCCCACCCAAATTTCATCTTGAAATATAACCCCCATAATCCCCATGTGTCAAGGGAGAGACCAGGTGGAGGTAACTGAACCATGGGGGTAGTTCCCTCATGCTGTTCTTGTGAGTGTGAGTGAGCTCTCATGAGATCTGATGGTTTTATAATGGGTTCTTCCCCCTTAGCTCAGCACTCTCCTTCCTACTGCCTTGTGAAGAAGGTGCCTTGCTGCCCCTTCACCTTCTGCCATGATTGTAAGTCTCCTGGGGTGTCCTCAGACGTGCTGAACTATGAGTCACTTAAACCTCTTTCCTTCATAAATCACCCAGTCTCATGCAGTTCTTTATAGAAATATGAAAACTGACTAATACATCGTTCTTTATTTACCAACCATTCCAGTGAGTCTCTTACAACAAAAGGAAGTGTGGACATTAAGGACTAAGCCTGGAATCTTAGTCAAAAACCAGAGAAAAGAAAAATGTATCTTCTCTCAAAATGTTCCTCTGTCTTTTGTCTTCATCCCTGGCTGTGGGATGGATAGGGGTGCTGGAATTTACTGAGTGCCTTATAAGTACCAGTCTCTGTAAAAGCACTTTAAACATACATTATACATGTATTTGTTCATCCTTTTATTCATTAATTCACTCAACAAATAACTAAGACTGTTTTTAGCATTGGAGATACAGTGAATAAGGAAATGAACAAAATCCTTACTCTTGTGGAACTTTCGGCTATGAAGGGTAGAGGCAGATAATAAACAAGATAAGTGAGAAAATTATGCAAGTTTAGAGGATAACTAATATGGGAATGTAGGGAGGATGGGAAATGTCAGGATGGATGCAGGAAAAAATTCTATTTTATTCTCACTATAGTCCTGTCTTCTCCCTATAGCTGTATCTCCCAGTGAGGCATAATTGTCCTCATTGTACAAATGAGACAGCAGAAATTCAAAGCTATACCATTAGAAATGGGGAAGCTGAGTTTCAAACTCAAGTCTATCTGATTCCAGAGCCCATGCTATCTCTAAGGAATCTTTCTGCCTCTCTTGGATACCAAATAAGAGATACTGGTGACAGTCCTGTTCATCTCTCTACCACCAATATTTTGGTTTTAAGTGAGTCTATGTTCTTAATATCTACGCTTGAAGGCTATGCTATAAAAATGTGAGACAACTGAGAATATGTTAAGGTGGGATCATGGTGGGTTAAAAAATAATAACTAAGAGTGTTGTTTAATGAGGTTTCTGTCAGCAGGAAAGGTTAGGGATAGAAGTGAAGTTGGGGTGATCACTGAAACATCAGGCTCTGCTATAATTGTCCACGTGTTCAATATATTTATCTCCTCTGTGAGAAGAGACATAGACACCTACTCAGGCTTCTAAAGGTACAAAGTGGAGGTACTTGTTAATGTGTTGGATGACATAGCCAACATGTGAAAGAGAATTTTCACACACTAGAACAGCAAACTGAAGCAAGCTGCATGAAACTAGAAATAAATATTAAACTCTGCCTATAGGTTAAAATAAAATCTCACAAGGAACTGTTAGGTGAGACTTAGTTTGACAGATGCTTTTATAAAACAACTTGGAGAGTTTCATCAACTACAAAGTGAATAAGAACCGGCTGGATGACACTGATGCTGATATGCTCCTGCATCATGGGCTTGCCACACATTTTATGAGAGAGGGACAAATTAGAGCTGCAATGCAATATTTTATGAAGAACAGCCAGATAAACAAGCTTGGGATGTTTGATTTCTAAATGCATAAATGTAAATCTTTTTTTAACTTTAGAGTCATTTTTTACATGAAAAAGAGAGGATATGTGTTTATGGACCCAGAGAACCAAATTGAGACCATAAAGATAGAAGTGGCTAGACAACTGATTTTAGCCTAATAGAGCTTTTGAAAATGCAGAGCTATCCATAAATGGAATGAGTGGCAGAGTTAGTGGCATACATTGAGGCTTTACTTTTTCCCAGACCTTGCAAGCTTTGTGGGCATGTGTTATTATCATTTCTCTTTGTAGATGAGAAAAACTATGATAGTGAAGCTAACTATTTTACGTAAGAACACACAACTGTGTAGAGGCAAAATGTGAATTCAGGGAAATGTAATTCTAAATAAAGACCTCTGAAAAATCCTCTCCTCCATAAACGAAATGAGAATACTGGCCAAAAAAAATGTCAAAACAAACTTTTTCAGAACTCTAGATGTTAGTCAGAGACTTGAAGAAGTCAGAAAACATATATTTAGAAAAAAGCTAAATATCAGTAAGAATAATGGGTTTTGGCATTTGAACTTGCCCTGTTTCCATTTCCTCCTACCCTGAAGCATAGTAGACTTTAAAAACAAAAGCCAATGATTGCAGTAAAAACCAGAAGCCTGGAAGCCACTGGACAGAGAAGAATATGTTTGGGGTTATTTCAAAACCTACTTTCAAGAGAATAGACATTGTTTGGCTTGTTCAGTAGTTTTCTGGAAGATAATGCCATCTTTATGCGATCAGACCTGAAGCTTGGCCAGTGTGAAGAGTCTTTTCTCCAGGGACATTTGTCAAAAACAATCAAAGGTAATTGTTTAATATCACAGCTTCCTGAAGTGGTAATAGTTGTGGAAATAGGCTGACCAAAAACATTCAAAAGGAGAAGCTTGGGGGTGAGTTGTGCAGAAATGGCTTTGAAAAGCTTCAACATGTTTACATAAAACTAGAAGGCCATATGCATTTACAGGGCTGAGCACACATACAGGGTTATGCACATGCTTAGGAAAGACCTCAGAAGGCCCTAAGCTCTCATCTTTAACTAATTCTGAGGCTTTGTCTAAACAGGAACTGAAGACTATGAGAGCTGTAAAATGTATGATGAGTATTGAAGTTGTACCCTAACAAGCATACAGATTCCTTTGGAAAAGACTGGGAGATTTACAGTTTTCAGGAGTTCAAGAAAATCTCTGTCCAATCACTAGCCACATATAACAAAAGTATAAACTATATAATTACTTCAAAGAAATTGCCAAAACAACAACAATAGCAACAGGAAACCCTGGGGAAAAGAGAATGTGATTGCTAGTGTTGCCACATTACAGTATTAAAAATGTCCAAATCTCAACATAATATTAGAAAACATATGAGGAAACAAGAAAATAGAGCCCATACACAGGGGAGAAAAGCAGTCAATAGAAACTGTCTCAGAAGAAGCCCAGACATTAGAAATACAAAAATATTTTACTAGAGTTATTTTAAATATGTTCAAAGACCTAAAAGAACTGATGGACAAGGAGCAAAAGGAAACCAGAAGAAGGATGTTTCAACTATATGGTACATCCATAGATAGAAATTATAAAAGGAAACAAATGGAAAACCTGGAGTGGAAAAGTGACAAAACTCATTACAGAAGTTCACCAGCAGATCTGAGCAGTAGATGGAAGACTTGGCAAAACAAAGATAAATCCATTGAAATGATCCAATCTAGAGCAGAAAAAACGATGTGAGAAACAAAACTGAATAGAGACTTCAAGATCTAGGAAACATCATTAAGGCTACAAAAATATGCATAATAGGAGTCCTCGTAGGAGAAAAGAGAGAGAACACAATATACATAATGGTCAAAATTCACTAAATTTGATGAAAAACATTAATTGACACATCTAGGAAGCTAAACATACTCCAAGTAGGATACAATTAAAGAGCACCACATCCAGTCACATCATAATTATCCATAGCCAAAGACAAAGAGAGGATTGTGCATGATAGATATATAAAAGGTTTGTCAATCAAAAGAGACACATAATTTTTAAAGAGCATATAAAGAGATACCACTTCATACCAGGATCCTATACTTAACAAGCAGATAGTACCAAGTGTTGAAGATGACGTGAAGAAGTTGAAACTCTCATATAGTGTTGTTGGGATTATAAAATGGAGGAGTTACTTGAAAAACAGTTTAGCAAGCCATAGAAAATTTAAACATAGAGTTAGCATATAACCAAATAAACCTACTCATAGAAATATACTCAATGTAAATAAAAGGATGTATATACACAAAAACTTGTATATGAATGTTCTAGCAGCATATTCATCATAACTAAAAAGTGCAAACAATCCAAATGTCTATCAACAAGACTGTACAAGCAAAGTGTGGTATATTCATACAATGAGATAATCAGTTATAGAAAGAAATAAAGTATAGGCTATAACATAGTGAACCTTTACAATGTTATGCCAAGTGACAGAAGTTAGACACAGAAGTCCAAATACTGTATGATTCTATTTATATTGAATGTCCAGAATAGTCAAATCCATAGAGACAGAAAGTAGTTTAGTGGTTGCCAAGGGCTGTGAGGAGGAGGAAATGGGGAGTGGTTACTAATTGGTACAGGGTTTCTTTTTGCAATAATGAAAATGTTCTGTAATTAGATAATGCTCGTGGTTGTACAACATTGTGAATATCCTGAAAATCACTGAATTATGTACTTTAAAAGGTTGAATTTTATGTCATATAAATTATATCAACAACAGCAAAAGTCCCCACTGAGGAGCATTCTGTAAAATACATGACCAGTAATCACCAAAACTGTTACAGTCACCAAAACCAAGAAAAATCTGATGAACTATTACAACAAAGATGAGCCTAAGGAGAGTTGATTACTAAATGTTAACGGTAACCAAGATGGTACCCTAGACCTTAAGAAAGGACATAAAACTTAATAAAGGAAAAACTGAGGAAGTATAAAGTATGGACTCTGGTAACAATTACATATCAATATGCGTTCGTTAATCAGGCCAAATGTACTATAATAATCAAAGACATAAATAACAGGGGTAACTGAATCTGTAGTATATGGGGACCCTTTGAACTGTCTTCAAAATGGTTTTATAAATCTAAAATTATTAATTAAGAACAAAAGAAACAATTGAAGCATAGCAGTTGGTAAAAGCATTGTTTAGGGAGAAAGATACTGTCGAGTGAAGAATGATCCAGAGAGGTTTGAATGCCTGATACTAGATGTTTTTCAAAGTTATCAGTACTTACATGCCTGGGAGAGGAACTTAAGAAGGGAATAAAATGTGGTAGAAAGAAAATAAGTTTAAAGGATGTAAAGATGTACATTTGCATCTCAACCGTTACTTAACTGAGGAAGTTTTTTGTTTGTTTGCTTGTTTTCATTTATCCTCTGTAAGCCTCTGTTTTCTGACTTACACTGTGGAAATAATGATACAGATTTAAAGCTCTGTGCAAAAGATTACATGAAAAGCTATGTGCAAAATTTTGGCCTTAAGAGCTAGATTACAGTAAGTTCATAACAATGTTTCCTTTTTAACTGACTTAAAAAAGTTCATTTAAAATTATTAATTTAAAAAGGACACTTTGGGGTTTTCCCACAGGGTTCTCATGATGTATTTAGGTTGCAAATTTTGGGCACATCTGTCAAAAGGCAAAGTGAAGTCTGGTGTGATCCAATATGTTTGTTTTTAAAATGTATAAGCCAAAGCCAAAGTATTGGCAGCAATCGGGCTGGGTCTGGACATTCTGAAATTCTGAATGGCTCATTGTCTTATTGGATCTCTAACACGCCAAATTCTAAATGAAATTTGGAAATTTTTTTTAATTTTGATTTTCAGTTTTCATTCCAGCAGTGCAGATGTCTGTAGCCATCCTCATTATTTCCATCAGCTGTTGGTTTATGGCATTACATTCACCTCTATTTCTTGTTCCAAGTCATGCTCATTTCATGTCTGCACATTCAACCAAAGATGGACTGTAAGCCTTTTTCCCATACTGGCAATGGTATTTGCTAATTTATCCACTTGGATCTTAACATCTGCTTCTGTCTCTGTGCATTAAGGAAATTGTACTTAATGGACATGCTGGTCAGTCTTTTCAGATGCAATTCAGATTAGATGGAAGCCTCCCCCATTTCTCCTGGTCTCTTTCCAGACTTGCTCAGAGTACATTGTCTGCAGCCTACATCTCTTAATTACCTGTGCCCCCACTGGCATTTATTATTATTCTTGTAAATTGTCATTACCTGCTTGGTGTTTAGGCCTGCACATTTGTGTGCAAAAGGATCCAAGAGGATGCTTCACCATTGTGTGGCTGTAATTATCAGGGGCACACAGTAATGACTTTGGACCCTGCTGTTTTTGTGCAGTAATTAACAGGTGGCAAGCTTTTACTGCGACATTTTCCCCAACAGTTACTGGAGAAAACACTGACATCTGGGTAAATAGATTCAACATTGAAAAATGGCCTCTGAAAGGGCCTCGTCATCTGACCCTGACAGTAGCCTGAGTTTGCCAAGTTTCAATACACTACATACATTTAGTACAGGAATTAAGGTTATGCCTTTTAGAGTCATTCGATGTGTATCCAAATTCTGGCTCTCCCTCTCTCTGGAACATGATGAGATCTTTACAAGGGTTAGCGTTCATTATTATGATATTGCTGGACTGATATACCTGGTATAGTCTTTGCTTCCAGCTTCTTAACATGTCATTCAGATCCCTTCATTGTCTGATGCTAGCTGTGCTTCAGCTACCTCCAATGTGACTTTATCTGTAGACATTCTGGACCAGTTACCATTCCCAAATGTGCCTGGCACAACAATAAATTCCAACAACTATTATTATCATTTTAATTACTCTTTTTATTGCTTGAAACATCCCATTCATTCTTTTTTTCCAATATCCTAGGCATCTATTCATTCTTTAATTTGGAAACACCCTTTTTAGATTTCTTTAGCTTCATCTGTGCCCCTAAACCTTAGTGTCTTGCTCAGCCGTAGACGACAACTTGGCAACTGACTCTGTATATTTCCCCCTGATGCTCAAGACTAGACACACTCTGCTCCCCTCACCATAGTCCAAGATTTAGATGAAACACAGTACTATGAAACAGCAGCTTTCAGAGAGGGCAGGTGGTTCTGGGGAGTTATGTACCTGTGAGCATACTTTGATTAACAGGAGAAAGAATATGAAAAGAAACTAGAAGACAAACATGTCTTTCTTCCTCTTCATTGGATTATGCCAAACATGACTTTCTGCCATGTAGGAGGCACACTGTGTGGCCAAGGAGGGCTGCCTGAGAAATGATGGGCTGGGTCTCTGTGAGACTTGTCATGAAACAATGGCAAGCATGGCAATTTGTTATTTTACTTTGCTTCTCTTCCTTGCTTGCCTCATTTTATGTTTGCTTTACTCTTGCTGCTCTGGGGCTGTACTGCCCAACAAAGCAGTATCATGTAATATTTTCCCTCTGTATTAGTCTATTTTTATGCTGCTAATAAAGACATACCCGAGACTGGGTAATTTATAATAAAAAAAGAGGTTTAATAGTCTCACCGTTCCACGTGGCTGGGGAGGCCTCACAATCGTGGTGGAAGGCAAGGAGGAGCAAGTCACATCTTACGTGGTGGCAGGAAAGAGAAGGGAGCTTGTGAAGGAAACTCCCCTTTGTAAAACCATCAGATTTCATGAGACTTATTTACTATCATGAGAATAGCACTCAAAATTCAATTACCTCCCACCAGGTCCCTCCCACAACACATGGGCATTGTGGGAGATACAATTCAAGATGAGATTTGAGTAGGGACAAAGGCAATCAATACCATTCTGCCCCTGGTCCCTCCCAAATTTCATGTTCTCACATTTCAAAACCAGTCATGCCTTCCCAACATTCCCCCAAAGTCTTAACTCATTTCAGCATTAACTCAAAAGTCCACAGACCAAAGTCTCATGTAAGATAAGGCAAGACTCTTCTACTTATGAGCCTGTAAAATCAAAAGCAAGTTAGTTACTACCTGGATATAATGAGGGTACAGGCATTGGATAAATACACCCATTCCAAATGGGAGAAATTGGCCAAAACAAAGGGGCTAAAGGCCGTGTGCCAGTCTGAAATCCAGCAGGGCAGTCAAATCTTAAAAATCCAAAATGATCTCCTTTGACTCCATGTCTCACATCCAAGTTGCTGTGATGCAAGCAGTGGGTTCCCACAGTCTTGGGCAGCTTTGCCCCTGTGGCTTTGCAAGGTACAGCCCCTCTCCTGGCTGCTTTCACAGGCTAACATTGAGTGTCTGTGGCTTTTCCAGGGGCATGGTGCAAGCTGTCACTGGATCTATTATTTCTTCTTCTCACAGCTTCACTAGACAGCGCCCCAGTGGGGACTCTGGGTGGAGGCACCCATTCCACATTTCCCTTCCACACTGCCATAGCAGAGGTTCTCTATGAGCATCCTGGCCCTGCAGCAAACCTCTGCCTGGACATCAAGGAATTTCCAAATCTGAAATTTAAGTGGAAGTTCCCAAACCTCAATTTTTAATTTCCATGCACCCATAGGTTCAACACCACGTGGAAGTTGCCAAGGCTTGGGGTTTGCACCCTGTGAAGCGATGGCCTGAGCTGTGCCTCATTGCCTTTTAGTCACAGTTGGAGTGGCTGGGACTCAGGTAAGCAAGTCCCTAGGCTTCACACAGCAGGGGGACCCTGGGCCCAGCCCAGGAAACCAATTTTTCCTCCTGGGCCCTGGGTCTGTGATGTGAGGGGCTGCCATGAAGACCTCTGACATGCCCTGGAGACATTCTTCCCATTGTTTTAGGGATCAACATTCAGCTCCTCTTGCTTATACAAATTTCTGCAGCTGGCTTGAATTTCTCCTCAGAAAATGGAATTTTTTTTCTAATACATTGTCAGGCTACAAATTTTCTGAACTTGTATGCTCTGTTTCCCTTACAAAACTAATGCCTTTAACAGCACCCAAGTCACCTTTTGAATGCTTTGCTGCTTATGAATTTCTTCTGCCAGATTCCCTAAATCATCTCTCTCAGGTTCAAAGTCCCACAAATCTCCAGGGCAGGGGCAAAAGACCATCAGTCTCTTTGCTAAAACATAGTAGGAGTCACCTTTGCTCCAATTCCCAACAAGTTCTTTATCTCCATTTGAGACACCTCAGCCTGGATTTCATTGTCTATATCATTATCAGCATTTTGGTCAAAGCCATTCAACAGATCTCTAGGAATTTCCAAACTTTTGTTAAAAATCCAGTGTGATGTGGCTACCATCTGGCCCATAGATTGAATTCTATATCACTACTTAAGGGCTTCCACATATGGGTCATCATGTTTTAACTTCTGGGGAGAACCCAAGAACTCTCCTTTCAAACATTATTGTCCAAAAGGATAGGCCCAGGAAACCAGAGTTCTTGAGACTGCATCAGAGCCATCAGAGTCAGGGTACATATTGAGATCCTTTGGGCATGATAATTGGGGCCCACCGTAGCTGGAGTTGAAAGTTTCCATGGGAAAGGGGAAAGGAACCTGTTGCTTTTCTTTCTTATAAAACACATTTACTCTGTCTCTCTCTTGCCCCATATGTCAGCTATAGTAACATAACTTATGAAGATGCCTTTACCAGCGGTACTAATATAAATGTCTACAATGTATCTCACACATACAAGGGCCAGGTACTTTATACACAATATCTGTGCACCTAGTTGAACCATCTTATTACTAGAAGTATGAATATTAATGCACCCATTTTACTTTTCCTAATAGGCACTTGAACCTCCACTAAGCTTTGTTAGCAGAAAATCTAGTATCTGATACCAATTGAGCATCGTCCACACTCTGAATTTTCCAGTTACCTTGGGAGCTTGTTCACCCCCAAATGCCCAGTCTGTTACAAGACAAGGCAGAAGAATCAATGAAGTCTTATATGTCCGCTAACTGTGGCTTTCTTTGTAGTCCCCTGGGTCTGGCTTCATCTGGGCTGTTGCTTTATTGATGCCTGGGCTCATCCTCTTTCTTCTGATTCCAACAATGGAGTAGCTGTCATCACTTGCATGCTTAGTAACGACTCTCAAAGTGTAGTGCCAAGCTATGGTCCAGATGCGCCTCTGGGCCATTCTGCATAATGTGAAACTCTATGACCTGATGCTGAACATGTATGAGCAACTCATACTTATTGTGTTCCAACTCCCCATTTGGGACTGTGGAGTTCATTTTTTTTCTAATTGACCACATTTGGACCATTCTAATACAACAGAGAAATTCTTATCATGTTGACCGTTACAAGGGAATGGTGGTAGATTCTAAATCTCCTTTCTTCTAGGATATTTTTAAATTTCTAGGCCCTATAGTTACTGTAGGGAATGTCTCGGAATATGAAAACAGTATTAGGAAAGCACATGTTTTGTTAAGCACAAATTATTTATATGCTCTCCCTAGGACCATAGAGATAGTTTTACATTATATTTGTTTAACCTCTGTGTTTATTGAACATTATGCAGCAGCTGAAGATCCAAGCTCATTCTCCTCCTAGGTCAGAAAGCAGCTGGAAGCTTCTCTTCATAACACTCTTTGAGTATTGTCTCATCAGCATCCTCATCAGCAACAGATTTAAGTTAAACTACCCTTCAGGTAGTTATTATTACCCTCATTTTTTGTATAATGAAGTAAGTAATAGAGGTTATCTACCTCTGAGTCACACTGCTAGCAAGCAATAAAAGTATGATTCTAATAGAAATAGGATATTAATTCAGATCTACCTGACTCTAAGAATCTGGCTCATCTGCAGGGCTTGTCCTTGTTCCAGAGCCTAAGAGCAGCCACATTTGTGTCCTTCTTCAAGGTGAAATGCTGGAGCTTAGAGGACATTCCTTTCCTCTCCCCTTTCAATATTTCTCTTTCTCACTCTCTCCTTCTCTCTCTGCCTGTCTCTCTGTCACATACACACACCAAATAAGAACTTTGTCCAGCATTGGGCACCACTGTAAAGTCTAAAATCTTATATTTGTCTATGCTCCTTATAGATAAAAATCTGCCTCCTTCTGAGACCTAAGAGAGTTCCATTCAGAGCTCATACTTCTCCACAGTTACGGTAGTCACTTGCTTCTGTAGAATCAAAAGTTAATAGGGAAAACTTCAGATCCCAGTTTCATTCATTCTCAAGGAAACTTTTGGTATTTATTTTCCGGGAGGCTTCAGATTCCCAGCTACAGCTGTTCATCCACATGCCCACTAAAATAATCCGATGGATGAAGGCTAGTCTTGATGAAACTGTAGGAATAACTCGTTCATTTTTTTTCAAGCAAGGTTAGGAAAGTAGTTGGATCGACCCCTGAAAACAAATCCCATCTCCCACTGGAAGGCAGGGCTACATCCTAATATCGGGTACTTGTTGCCAAGACTGCTGTGCAAGTTGCTGCCAAGAATTATAAATCTTTTACTAATCTTCCTTGACAGCTTGTCACTCCCCTGCCCTTTCACTCGAAGGATGCACCTGACTCTCAGTGCTATATATGTTGAGGGTATTCTAATTGATTATCTGAGACCAAAAGTTTTCATAAGTGACTCCTGGAGTGAATTTCTTGAGTGAGTTCTAATTTTCAAGCGCACTTAAAACAGAATTAAAAGAATAATATGTATTCAACAACATCCAAATAATTTAAATAGCAACACATATTAATAGCCATGGCCATTAGTATTTATAGCATGTCAGCTCTATACTAGCATTTTAATTGTTAACTTTTTTTATTATTATTATACTTTAAGTTCTGGGGTCCATGTGCAGAACATGCAATTTTGTTACATAGGTGTACATGTTCCATGGTGGTTTGCTACACCCATCTTTTAAACTGACAAATAAAATTGTACATATTCATAGTGTACAACGTGATTGTTTGAAATGTGTATACTCTGTGGAATGGCTAAATCAAGCTAATTAACATATGCATTACTTCACATGCTTAGCGTTTTTTGCAAGAACATTTAAAATCTGCTCTTTCAGCAATTTTCAAGTGCACAATACATTTATTAATTTTAATCACTATATTGTACAGTAGATCCCTTACACTTCTTCCTCCTGTCTAATTAAAATTTTGTATCCTTTGACCAATATCTCCGTAATCTCCCTGTCCCACAGACCCTGGTAAAACCACTCTACTCTTTATTTCTATGAATTTGCCTTTTTAACATTCCACATAAGTGACACTATGTGGTATTTGTCTTTCTTCTGTGCCTGGCTTATTTCACTTAGCACACAGTCCTTCAAGTTCTTCTGTATTGTCACAAACGACAGAATTTCCTTCATTTTTAAGACTGAACAGTATTCCATTATGTATATACCACATTTAAAAAATCCGTTCATCCACTGATAGATGCTTAACTGATTCCATATCTTGGCTACTATAAAGAACGCTGCAATGAATATGGCAGTGCAGATATTCCCTCAACAAACTAATTTTATTTCCTTTGGCTATAAACTCAGTAGTGGGATTGATAGATCATATAGTAGTCCTACGTTTACTCTTAGATGATCCTCCATACTGTTTTCTATAACAACTGTACTAATTTACATTCCCACCAATAGAGTGCCAGTGTTCTCTTTTCTCCACATCTTCACCAACACTTGTTATTTTTTGTCTTTTTGACGATGGTCATTCTAACAGGTATGAGGTGATATCTCATTGTAGTTTTAATTTTCATTTCCCTGAGGACTTGTGATGTTGAGCACCTTTTCAGATACTTGTATGTTTTTGTTTGTTTGTTTGTTTGAGAACTGTCTATTCAGGTCCTTTGCCTAATTCTAAATTGAACTATTTGTTTTTTTGGTGTTGAATTTTTGAGTTTCTTATATATTAACTCTTTATCAGACATATGACTTACAAATATTCTCTTTAATTTTGCAGATTGTCTTTTTACTGTGTTGATTATTTCCTTCACTGTGCAGAAGCTTTTTAGTTTTGATATAATTTTATTTGTCTGTTTTTGCTTTTGCTGCCTGTGCTTTTGGGTTCATATCCAAAAAATCATTGCCCAGACAACTGTGATAGAGATTTGCTCATATATTTTCTCCTAGTAGTTTCATAATTTCAGGTCTTTCCTTTCAGTCTTGTTTATTTATTTTTTTACTTTTTAATTTTTGTGAGTACATAGTAGGTATACATATTTATGGGGTATATAAGATATTTTGACATAGGCATACAATACGTAATAATCATACCAGTGTAAATAGGGTATCCAGCATTTAAGTATTTAATTCATTTTGAACTGATTTTTGTATACAGTGTGAGAAGAGGGTTGAATTGCATTCTTCTGCATATGGATATTGTTTTTCCAAAGCTATTTATTGAAGAGATTATCCTTTCCCCATTGTTGCTTTTAGTACCTTTGTCTAAAAACAATTGAATGTAAATGTGTGGATATTCCATGTTTATGGTTTGAAATAATTAATATTTAAAAACTATTCATACTACCCAAAGTGATCTACAGATTCAATGCCATCCCTATCAAAATTCCAGTGACTTTTTCCACACATATGGAAAAAACAAACCTCAAATTTATATTCAGTCCCAGAAAACTAAATAGCCAAAGCAATATTGGGCAAAAAAAAAAAAAAAGAAAAAAGAAAAGCTGGAGACATTACACTACCTATTTCACAATATACCACAAATCTGTAGTAATCAAAATAGCATGATACTGAGAGACTAACAGACTCATGGACCAATGTGACAGAATAGAGAGCTTTGATATAACACACTTTTACAGTCAGTCGATTTATACTATCAATTTTTAACCTATGTATATTGTTCTTAATAACACTTTATAAAAGGGTTATAAGTATTATTATCCTCGCTTTACAGATGATGAAATTGACACTCACAGAAGTCGTTACCTTCTAAGGCCACAGAGGAGCATAGTTGAAGTTCAAACCAGGCTGAAATGAGTGAAATCTGTGATTTTTCGTAAACATACACTTTCTATATTAATGCTTAATTTATTTCACTGTCTCTACTATCTCTAACAGGTCACGAATCTATTTCTGTACCTCTGAAATCCTACTGTGTTATAAAACTTAACAGTTATGTTCAATTCAATAAATATTTATCGGCTTTCTGCTACATATAAAAATACAATATTGGGTTTGGGGGCATTGAAAAGTGATGTTAGAAAACATCCTGTTTATAAAGTAGCTTAACTTTTTGTAATCTTGATTTCTTTGGTAAATGTTTCATTTATATTAATGATAACTTAAGGACTTTAAACGTATTTACAACTTACCGTGTTCTAGAAAATTTTACATATTATTTTATTTAATCCTTACAACAATTCTGCCATACCCACTTCATAAAGATAAAGTGACTTCTCCCAAATCATCAAGATTGGTGCCACAGTCACAGTTTGATTCTAGAGCTTTCCTGCTCTTAATTTTAGTGGACATTTGTCAATGTCTGGGATAATTTTTTAATTGTCACAATTTAAGGAATTGGCATCCTGTGGGTGTAGGCAAGAGATGCTGTTAAAATCCTACAGTGTTCAGGCAGTCCCCAGACTAAAAATATTAGTAGTGTTGAGGTTCAGAAACTCTGCAGTATACCAGAAAGTTTTCTAAGAACAAGTGTTGTATTTTACACATTTTTAGTACCAGATATGTTTGTAAAGTTGTTGAGTCTTATAGCCAGCATTTTAATAAGCATTGAGTTTCTGTTATGTATATGCAGGGTTTTGCTTTAGGTATTTCTTGATTTATTTGATTATCCAGTATTTATTTGAAGCACAGTTTCCAATCACTAGGAATTACACATACTCATATACTGAGTGCTCTAGTATGTGCAAAAGGGGTTTCTGATACTGTTTTCAGAGCAAGTGGACAAGTTAACTCATATGGTTGTTAGCATAAATTCAATAGAATGCTTTTGTTGTTATAAGAGTACTTTTTTTTTTTTTTTTTTAACTTTCAGGAACTTCAAAGAGAGATAAGAAAGATAACACAGAGAAAAAAGAAATGACATGTGTATTAGTCTGTTCTCATGCTGCTAATAAAGACATACCCAAGACTGGGTAATTTATAAATAAAAAGAGGTTTAATGGACTCACAGTTCCACATGGATGAGGAGGTCTCACAGTCATGGTAGAAGGCAGAGGAGGAGCAAAGCCACATCTTACAAGGTGGCAAACAAGAGAGAGAGCATGTGCAGGGGAACTCCTCTTTATAAAACCATCAGATTTTGCGAGACGTATTCACTATTATGAGAACAGCATGAGAAAGACCCACAACCATAATTCAGTTACCTCCCACTGGGTCCCTCCCATGACATGTGAGAATTATGGGAGCTACCCATTCAAGATTTAGATAGGGACAGAGCCAAATCATATCATCATGTTAACTTCCTCCTGCACAGCAGGAAGGACTGAGTACCTACTAAGTCTGGTGAAATTCAGGCCACAAACACTTTTATTTTGCAGCCTAAGAGCTCAAGTATAGCCCTGAGTAGGCAAGAGGAGGGAGCCTCTTCCTCGATATCCTGCCCCAGAGCACCTTCTTGCCTGGCCACCATAAGAACTCAACATGGTCTCCAGGAAGGTTTACAAGCTCATAGCAGCAGAGTCCTAGAAACACCTGACCTTGGCAGTGGTGAAACCCTCAGCAGGGGCTGAAGCAGAGATTCAAAGGGCTGTGCTTGACAGCTCCAGAGGAACTTAAGGGATTTTGGAGGTAAACAAAGACCATCTTGAGAAGAGGTGGTCAGGCTAAGGCCCTGAAAACCATTGCATTTTGGACAGGACTGATAAAATGATGGTATTTAAGATCAAAGTCTCCTGGAAACTGGGATGTTTGGATTTCATAAGTGAAAGACATAGACATGCCCTCAGGAGATTTAGAGTGGAATTAGAAAGAGGTAATACACACATACTTTTAGGGGGAAAATATTGTTTATTCATCAACTATAGTATACAATACCTCTGCTAGATACTTCACATAACATGTGAAATTCTTATTCCACTCACTTCTCTTCACAATAATTGAAGACAGATATCAATATATTCACTTTATAGACAAGGAAACTACAACTCAAAAATGTTTCCAAGGTCAAACAGTTTCCCAGATATTCTTGCTCTTTTACGGTTTGGGGACTTCATTTATTTTGTTATTTCTTGCTGAAATATTTCTGCCCACCGTTAGTACCTGCCTAACTCCTCCTCATCCTATTAACTTCAGCTTAGAGGTTTCTCTGACCCACCAAGCCCGGATCAATATTCCCTTGCATGTTTATGGGATTCTTTTTTTGTTTTTTTTTTTTACTTTGTGTAATAGTCATAAACTTTACTCTTGATGTTTTCAATTTTATTAATCTTTGTTTTCTCTACTAAATTGAAAGCCTCTCAGGGCAAGAGTGATGACTTCTTTGTTCACCTTTGTATTCTTCGTCTATGCAACAGTGCTGGGTTTATAGTAAGCCCTCAATACAATCTGTTGATGGAATGCCTGATTACTGAGGTGCAGGGAACACCAGAAAGTAGAATTTTGTATTGCCACAGAGAATACAAAGGGAACTAAAACAAACAGCTGGAAAATTAAAATGTTACCAGGTATAAAACAGAAAATACCAGCTATGGCATTTGAACTTTGTTCTGTAGACACTGGGAGGCACTGATGATTTAGATCAGGGGAGTGGCTTCATTAGCTCTGTTCTTCTTAGTGATCTTCTGGAAGCTCCATGCATGGTGATTCACAATAGGAGTAACTGGAGATGGAGAGATACATTAGGTGGCTGTTGCAACTATTGCAGTTAGAGGTAATTGAATCTGAAGTATTACACAACAGAAAAAGGAGGGAAGGGAATATGATGGGAACTATTTCAGTGACATAATTGAAAAGGACAAAAACAGACATGCTGGAGTGAGAAAGAACATGTTGTCAGAAAAAATTTCTGATTTCCAAACATGATGTTTAGAAGGATGGTAAGGTCATTAACAGAAACACGAAACAGTTTTGAGGGTAAGAGAATGAGCCCATGTATGGCCTGTTCTCTATGGGTTTGTCTTTGACTGTCTTTTCTTCCTTCTCCTTCTACTCTTTCTTAGTCAAATCATTTCATCTCAGGGTTAGCAGAGCTAAATTGAAGCCAGCATAGTGTCACAGAATAATGGGAAAAGTGTGCTTTGGGAACTTTAATGCATCAGGTTCAAATCCTGGTTCTACCTTTTTTTTCCTCTCAGTAGCCTTGGGTAAGTCTCAGAAACCCTCAGTGTCTTCATCTATTTAAAAAAAAATAGGTACAATATATTCATAATAAATCCATACTTAGGATTAACAATGATTTAGCTCCTAATACACAGTAAGTGATCAATAATTTCTTGACTACATAGGTGATTAGGAATTCCAGTGCTGAATAGTACTCCATAAGGGGATTTTATGGTCATTAAAGTAGTGACCTGATTCTAAATGAAGTCTTTCCACTTTGGGAGGCCTAGGTGAAAGAACTGCTTGAGCCCAGGAGTTCGGGACCAACAGGGGCAACATGGTGAGATCCTGTCACTACAAAAAAAATTTAAAAAGTAACTAGGCAGGGTGGCAAGCCCTTGTGGGCCCAGCTACTCAAAAGACTGAGACGGGAGGATCACTTGACCCCAGGAGTTCAAGGCTGCAGTGAGCCATGATTGCACCATTGCACTCCAGCCTGGGCAATAGAATGAGACTCTGGCTCCAAAAACAAACAGTAACACAAATGAAGTCTTTCGACATTGTCTTAGGGAGAAATTTTTCTCTAAATTAAATATTGTCATGCTAAATGATTATTGTCTTCATGACTGCTCATATAAATATTTAATATTATAATTAATATTTTAAAGTGCCCAGTATATGTAAGACAGGCTGTAAGTGCTTTCTATTCCTTATATTTTCTTATATTTATATTCCTTATATTTTGACCTACCACATAAAATGTGTAAGTTAGAAATTGCTGCATAACAACCACCATACTGAGCTCACAATTCTGTGAGTTAGCACATTTTGTTGAGCTCAATTGAACTGTTCTAGTCTGGATTAGTCTTGGCTGATCTTGGTTGGATTTACTCCTGTGTTTCAGGTTAGCTGACAGGTAGGCTAGAGCTGGTTAGTCTAAAGTGGCATGGCAGCTAGACTTCAAAGATGGACTTCAATGAACTATGCTTCCTGGTATCCATGCCCTTCTGCAGTTCCCTCTCACACGCAATCTGGGCTGGCCATGTGACTTACTTTAACCAATAAACTGCAGAAGAAGTGACTGTGCAAATTTGAAGTAAGCTTAAGAAAGCCTGAACACTCTGACGTTTGCTTTTTTGAGAATCCTGAGCTGGTAAGAAGTTTAGCTATCATACTGTAAAGATAATGTGGAGATACAACAGAATATTCAAAAGGAGAGGCCTTGAGAGGTGCGAGAAAGAGAAAGAGAGAAGAGACAGAGAGGAAGAAGAGAGGGGAGAGGAAGAAGAAGAGGAAGCAGAGAGGAGAATAGAGGAGAGGAAAAGAGAAGAGGGGAAAGAACAAGAGAAAGGAGAAGAGGAGGGGAGAGAAGAGGACAGAAGAGAAGAGAGGAAATGATAGATACCTTGCTATTCCAGCATCTCGACCTTCTCTACTGAGGCATCTGACATCCAGACATGTGAGTGAGCCGTCTAGGGTGTTCCAGTCCAGAAGAGCTCTCAAATGACTGCCATCCCAGCCAACATAATGTGGAACAGAAGAAGAACCCAGACAAAATCAACACACATAATTGTAAAAGACTTTTTTTTTCAATGTCACAGAGTTTTGGGGTTGGTCACAGCAACATATAGCCAAAACAAATGGCCTCTTTCATGTATTTAACACATAATTAGCTGTCAACCAGTGGTGCAACAGAGATGACTGGGGCACGTGTCTCTCATCCTCCACCAGGGTAGTCCAGATTTGTTCCCATAGTTGAAGCAGAGATCCAAGAGGGTAAGCAGAAGGATACAGGTCCTTTTAAGGTTTGGGCTCAGAACTGGCACAAAGTGTCTTTCTCTGAATTCTAATGTCTAAACAAGTCAAAGGCCAACCAGAATCCCAAGGCAGACATAGACTCCACCTCTTTTTTTTTTTTTTTTTTTTTTTGAGACGGAGTCTCGCTCTGTCGCCCGGGGGCTGGAGTGCAGTGGCCGGATCTCAGCTCACTGCAAGCTCCGCCTCCCGGGTTTACGCCATTCTCCTGCCTCAGCCTCCCGAGTAGCTGGGACTACAGGTGCCCGCCACCTCGCCCGGCTAGTTTTTTGTATTTTTTAGTAGAGACGGGGTTTCACAGTGTTAGCCAGGATGGTCTCGATCTCCTGCCCTCGTGATCCGCCCATCTCGGCCTCCCAAAGTCCACCTCTTAATAGAAGGTGCTGCAAAGTAACATTGCAAAAATACCATGAATACAGAGAGGGATGGAAAACTAATCATTTTTGCAATCTACCACACAAGGCAATGATTATTATGACTATTTTTACAATGATGAAATCAGGGCTCGAGAGATTACATGACATGCCCAAGGCCACACAGTTAGTATATAACAGGGTGGGGATTCCCAAATAGGTATGTCTTCCCCAGAGCTCACATTCTATCTCTTCCATCATGCTGTGTCTATGTGTTAATGGTTTCTTTTGGGGGCATTTGTTTTAGCTCTAGCAATCTTTCCCAAGTGAATCTTTAAGGTTCTCTAAGTCTGGTGATTCTCCATAACTTAAAAGTGAGAATATTCTGGTTACATGTCTGTAACTTCAAAGTTGGATGCTGAATACATTGACCTTTAAGTCAGAACTGCCCAGGGAGCTATTAACTCCCCCTCTTGAGCATCTGGGTTTGTCACTAAGCTCCTCAAATGGATTAGTCATCAAGGCTCTTTATTAACTGTCAAACAATTGATTCCAAATGAAAGTCTTCAGAATTGCTGCTGAAAACCCAGAGGCCCTAGAGACTGGACACCTTTCTGATGAGTTGACTTGCCTTTATTCCACTGCTTTCAATGTCCATTTTGGTGGTGCAACTAGAGTATTCTCAGCTAATGAAAAAATAATTTAGTCCAAAGTGGCTGTTGATAGAGTTGTGTAATGATGTATCTGTGCTTGATGTATTATAATTCATAATAAAAATTATAAAAGTAATATTATTCATAATAATATTTATACTGATTATTATTGCTTTATTAGAAATCATTATTAGATTTTTTTGATGGGAAGATTATGCTATAAGACTACCTTATTTTCCCCCCGGAGAGGGACTATGACCTGCACCAGAAACCTGTGTTTCTTTTTTCCTTTGCACTGCATCCAATGGTGCATGTGTTACATCTTTCTCAGCCACTTTGGAGAATCACTTGACAATGAATTGGAATTTGGCTGGAAACCTGGACCTCTAAACTCTTTAAATCCTAACCTCCCATGAAGCTTCCGAAGAAGACATGGTGTTTTGAAGATGAAGCAAGAAAAAAAATTTTTTATCATAAGGCTCTTGCCCCACATCCTCCTCACCTCCAAAAAAATAAAAGTCTTATCTCAGCTAGTGAGCTCGACCAGAACCCAAGAAGGCCCCTGTTATTCAGGGGTTCACATATAATGCTCTCTTCAATGATGTCAAGGTGAATCAAAGAAAACAAGACTTTCACTCAGAGTTCTAGCCTTGGAATATTCTTTTTATCTTAAGCCTTCTCCACGAGAAGCAGATTCTGATAAGAGCAGCCCTACACTCAACTTACCTCATCTGCTTCACAGAGGTGAGAACATTTCCAGATAATATCACCACTCTTTTGCAGTTTCCTTGCATTGGACCCATTCATCCACTCCTTACTGGTGGAGTAGGGGTTGATGAGGGAAAAGAGACTTGGGCTCTCACCAGATACCACCACATTCCCAAACCAGAAAATGCCAAGATTTATTTAACTCCCATCCTCCTTCTCTTTTGTAGAAGTAGACTTCAGTAAAGAATGCCAGGTTGATGAATCCTATGTTTGGCATACTAAGATTCCATTTTCTGTCTTCTCCCTTCCTCTATAACTGAGTTAGTTTTGTTCATGTAAGTCTAAAACTATCATTGAGAAGAACTGTGTTTTTGTGGGAAGAAAGCAAGGAAAGCCTGTGGGGCTTAAATGCTGTGGATTGGCCTTTTCTGCTGTAGATTAAAATGGGCCGCTTCCACTACTTCCACTTCACTCTTGATTATGAAGCTATGACCAGAGAATGCTTGTTGTTTCTTCTTCTTTTTTTTTTTTTTTTTTTTTGTTATTCTTCTTTGATAGCTTATCCATTGTTTGATCCTAGCACTTAATAGTGTCCCTATTTGAACTAAGATTAAAAGAATTAACTAACCCAAAATATAAGATGCTGAATATTCTTACGAAGAAGAGGTCAGAAAAATGGATACCAGCTGAGGGCTGGAAATTTACATGCATGCACATGATTCACACAAGATATGAAAGGGCCCCTGGATAGACAGAGTTTGACAGACTTACCCATGAGATTCCAAGGCAGTGTGCTTACTTCAGCAGCAGAAAGTCCCATGTAGCTCCATGTAGTTGTAAAGGGGACAGTTCCTGGCTCTCCATAACTGGCATCTAGTAGTAATAGTAGTCAAGTAGTATTGATAGTAACGTTAGTAGTAATAGTAGTAGAATGATAGTAACAATTGTCATTGTCCCCTTGCCATTCCCAAAACACTGTCTTTATTCATGATGTCCCCTCACCTATTCTTGCTTCTTAAGCTATTGAAGTTCTGGATATCTTTTCAGTATTTACTACAGATGCCACCTCTTCAGGGAATCCTTCCTTGCTTATATAGTTTGGAATAAAAAAAAGTCTCATCTTTCTCCTGCAACAATTTAACCATACCTCTCTTAGAGTTATCAATTTATCAATATATGAAATAATCCGCTCATTAAGCTAGCTTTCCCTTTATGTTGCAAAGGAAGATTCTGTCTACTAACTTTTCTGAATTTAAAAAGTGCTTAGCTTAATATCTTGCCCATCTGTATGAGCCTATTCTTGCACTGCTATGGAAAAACAAAACAAAACAAAACAAAAAAAACACTGAGACTGGGTGATTTATTTTTTACACAAAGGTTTAACTGGCTCACAGTTCTGCAGGCTATATAGTTATATAGGAAGCATGGTGCTGGTATCTGCTCAGCTTCTGGTGAAGGCTCAGGGATCTTTCAATCATGACATGTGGAACACGCATGTCATATGGCAAAAGCAGGAGCAAGGGGTGGGGGTGGGTTGTGCATACTTTTAAATGGCCACATCTTAGCAGAACCCACTACCATGAAAACAACACCAAGTCATGAGGAATACAACCCCAAACACCTCCCACCAGGCTCCACTTCCAGCACTGGGGGTTACAATTCAACATGAGAGCTCAACTCTATCACTATCATATGCAATAAAGTTTGCTGAATTATGAATAAACAAATGTAAACTGAATTCAGTGAAGGTTAAATTACAGAATAAAAGACATTTTCAATAGTGAGATTTCTAAGGTGTCATGTATGATATTTCAACATATAGCAGGACTCCATAATACAGATAGACTCTGCTAATTAATGTGAGATATTCATCCAAATACATAGATCGTGACAAAATCTAATTATCTCCCAAATGATGACTTGAATTAGTCAATATGAATATATAGGCAAAGATATATGACTCAGGTTAAATCTTACCAAGGACAAGCACAGATTTGTAAGTCACCACTAAATTGATACCATTTGATTCTAGCAATTTAAGTGTGTGGGTGATAACTCAGTTAATGAAACATTCTCACTATTGGCTCTCAATAATTAACATTAGTCAGATGTTTAATCCAATATAAAGAAAGTGATTAACTTTTGCCAAAATACTAGACCTTAGAATTGTTCCTTTAATAGTAGCAATTTCTTTTTGTGTGTAATTATTCATAAGTCTTCTGGAAATTAACATCCTAAATGAGGCCACATATCTCAATGAATTCGTTGAAATATTCCATATAATTTTGTGTATGCAAAACACAGAAAATCGTTTTATGTCTGCAAAACACATAAAAGACAGAATCCTTCAATCCCAGGGATCAACATGTTTTTTGTTTTTTGTTTGTTTTTGATGAAACACTTCATATGAATATCCCAATTAACCTAAATTGATCATACAAGTATATGAAATTATCACATGTACCCCCTGATATGTATATTCAATGTGTATCAGTAAAGAAATAAATTTTTAAAACACTTCATAGAATAATTTTAAAGATGACTTTATCTGATAATCAAATACTTGATGAACATTTAGAGATTCATAATAAATATATATAAAATGATATATTTGTCTATAATTTGCTTGTTACTGAAAAAATCTCTGTAGAAGATTAGATAAAATACCAGAAAATAAAAATAGGTAAGATTAAATAAAATATGGGTGAGAAAGGACAGTAAACATGAGTACAAATATGACATAAAGCAGGCATAAGTTTAATGGAAAGTTGGTCTCCATAAATGTCCAATATTTCTTACTGCAAGAGTGGAGAAAATTTGTATACAAGACTCTGAGAGTTCCAATGGCATTACAAGAATATAACTTTGATAAATCCTTGCAGTCAAAATGACTTTATGCTCAGAAAAGTATAAGTGACTCAGACAGAAATGTTCAGTGAAAACTAATGAACAATATCTTCAACTGCATCTCTATAGTAGATTCAATAATGAATTTCATAAAGCTGTATCATAGACCATCTTTCAATACAGGCCATAGCATTTAGTCCAGCATACTGAACTAGCATACTGTAGCCATAAACTGTTTCTAGATCAAGGAAATAAGGAGTGGCATGAAACAGTGGGAGCAGGACAGTCTTGGATCGGAAATACCTGTGTTTCAGTTGTATTTTTGTCTTTAATTAGCTGTGTAACTTTAGAAAATAAATTTAAATATGTTAAAACCTAAAACTGGGCCTATGCCAGGTCAATCTATGTGATGGTTCATACTGAGCATCAACTTGATTGTATTGAAAGATACAAAGTAGTGATTCTGGGTGTGTCTGTGAGGGTGCTGCCAAAGGAGATTAACCTTTGAGTCAGTGGGCTGGGAATGGCAGACCCACCCTTAATCTGGGTGGGCACCACTTAATCAGCTCCCAACAAGGCCAGGATATAAAGCAGGCAGAAGAAAACGCGGAAAGGCTAGACTGGCCTAGCCCCCCAGCCTACATTTTTCTCCTGTGCTCGATGCTTCCTGCCCTCTAACATCAGACTCCAAGTTCTTCAGTATTGGGACCTGGGCTAGCTCTCCTTTTTCCTCAGCTTGCAGGCAGCCTATTGTGGACCATGTGATCATGTGGGTAAATATTTAATAAACTCCGATTTACATATATATAACTCCCCTTTATATGTATATGTATATATGATACATATCTACATGTGATATGCATATCCTATTAGTTATGTCCCTCTAGAGAACCCTAACACAATCTACTTTCTAGATTCTTTATGAAAATCTAAGTGAGATAATAGTTATAGACTCTAATACTATAAAAATAAGAATTATGTAATTCTGAATAGGTCAAATTAATTATCTTTATTTCCTGAGAGAATTCTAGTATTTTATTTAACCTAAATGATTTTTTAAAACAGAAATAAAGAAAAATCTAATATTGCCAAGATTTCTGTCACTTACATTTAATTCAAGAATTATTTAATGAGCACTTCTCTTGTGCCAGATATTTGCTAGGCACAGGTAACTACTTATATGATATAAACTCCCCCTTTCTCTTTCTTTGTCTTCATTTACATTTTGAAGGTTGAAACTCTCTAATTAAACATTTCCCACCCACAGTAGAATTTATTTATACTCTTAAGCAAGTGGCTTTTCTCACTCTGCATCCCATTCCTTTTGTGGGCACTTTTATTAGTTAGAAAATCCTTCCAGGAGAGCTTTTAAGAATTAGGAATTAATCTTAATTCTTCCTCCTACCCAAACTTATTCCCTCTGCCCAAGCCCTTTTAGATCTTCTAGGAGGTCCTCTGATGCCCTTTCCTATAGAAATGGAACCTAAAGTATCCAGTATCAAACCAGATAGAGGTGGGACACATCCCAACCTTTTAAGGTTCCTGATCTGTGGATTTTACTAAGGCATTATCCTTAAAACCAGATGTTGTCTAGATTTCCCATAAGGATCATTCACCATAGTGGTCTCTATCCAAGGTTTTCTTCAAGCTTCTCCTCTACATCAGGATGACCTAGGATAAGAACTGGACTCCATCCAGCTCATACTACTAGGTTTCTAATAGTGGCTCTGAAGAGAAACTTTTACCATTAGAACTACAGCCCTATCCAGAGTGGTGTCATCTTTTCTATCTCTGGGAGCCTGGTCCTGAATAGCGACCAGTAACTTGGGTTTCACCGCCCAAGAACAGGCCCTTAGGTGAAGAAAAACTCAATTAAAAACACACAGTTATCCTTCCATTTTATTCATTCAACACATACTTATTGTGTACCAATCATGTATCAGGTACTCTTCTAGGAATTGAGGATGAGAGACAAGTTACATGGAGATGACACATCACAGATAACACAGAAAATGGAGATCTATCAGTAAACAGGCCATTGTAATTCAGCTCAACAAGCGGTAAGTACAGGGTACTTTGGAGCTAAAGAATGCGTCTCAATGTAGCTTTAGATAAATGAGAACGCTTCCTGGAGAGAGTAACATTTAAACTGAAGCCTGAAGGTGTGTGAGATGACGCTAGGAGAAGATGAAGATGAAGGTGAAGGAGCTAGATGAAGAAAGTACCAGGTAGAGGGAGTAAGAAAGGCATGAAAACAGGAAAGACCTGGGTGCATCCATGGGATAAGGAGTCCACCAGTATAGGTGGACTGTAAGGGACAGTGTCCATAGAGAAAGCTACAGAGGTGGGCTGGAATTAGGTTGAAGCACTATTGACCCCTGATAGTCAAAGTGGTATAGGCATTAAGAAGAAATCACTTAAGTAGATAGCAAGGGTGTGGGAGTCCTCAGTAAGGCTTTTATTTTTAAAGAAAAGCAGCTCCATTTTCTAACAAAGAGCAGCCTGTAAAGTTGAGCTCCAGACATTGACAATTGCCAGCAGGAACTAAGGACTAGATATTTTCAAGATGGCGGCTCCATCTCCCTTTCTCTGCCAGCCACGTGTATTGTAAGGAGCAGACAAGATGGCAGAGATCAACTGGAAAAGCCCACTAGCATAATAAGATTAGAGTGGGGTGACCAGCCTTCACCGTGTGCTAGGTGAACATCATACCTGATCGAAACAATCTATAAGCCCTATGTAAATCAGACACTGCCTTCTCAAACTGGACTATAAAATTCAGTGCATTTGCTGCAAGCCAGTCCTTTCTGCTCAGAGACCCCTTTCTCTGTAGAGGAAGCTGTTTCTCTTTCTCTTCTCTTCTGCTTATTAAATCTCCACTCCTAAACTCCTTGTCTGTGTTGCTGAGCTAAATGTCCCTGGTGGATGATGACAAACCCCGGGTTTATACCCTAGACAATGTAGCTGCTTCAAAAGTGTGGTCTGAGAACCAGCAGCATGGGACTAGTTAGAATTACAGAATCTCAGATTCCATATTAGGCCCCCTGAATCAGACTCTGCATGACAACAAGGTTCTAAAGCTATTTCTATGCACATTTAGTTTTAAGAACCTGAGTCTAGGCCACACTTATAAGTTTGCAGCTGGTCCTAAGGTCCTGGGGGTGACACTGAAAAGTTCTAAGCAGAGGAGTGGAATGATCATTGTTATGCTTTAGAGAAATCTTTCTGCTTGTTGAGGAGAAATGGATAAGAGAGAAGTGAGGTCTAACAGTTGTCTGAGACTTTGAAACACTATTGCTCTTATTTTCACTGAAAAGCTTACTGCCAGCTGCTCTTTGAATTATAGGTGAGCTTTACCCTGTTGTTATGTCTGTCTGATCCTGGTGAGATCCAGGGCCATCTATTCTCTTAAACCATTCCCTGAAATTGTCTTACCATCAGGACGAGGGGCACTAGGTTCTGCATATAACCAATAATGATTTTTTAGGGAAAGCTTCTTTCCTTTCCATTCCCTCTCCCATGGTCTCAATCAAACCATCTCTTCTTCCCTGGATCTTTGCTATACTCTCCTCCAAATGCAGCATCAAAGCTGAGAATCTACTAACTAGACAATTTTTCAAATCCCAGGTATACATTTACTTACTATTGGACAAGTTATTTAACCTCTCTGGGCCTCAGTTTCCTAAACTGTAAAAAGGAAATGATAATAATAATATTGACTTTGAATGTTTCTCTGGGAGATATAGTAATAACTCAGTACAAATCAAATATAGAATTTACTCTACTTGTCATCAGTCTTATTCTTCTTCAATCAATCTCACTGCTGATGTGTATTTGCTTTCATTGGACAAGCTTATGGCCTGTATATGAGTTGGTTTCCAGCAACCCTTAAATGAGATGCAACAGGGCCATGGGTTGCAGAATGTGGCTCTGAGGAGATATTGAGAGCATAAGTCAAAAGTGGACATCCAGTCAGTCTAATAACAACGATAACCTGAGAGGACAAAGAAAAGACAACTAAAAAGAGACAACTTGGTAAAAGGGCATAAAACTTGGCCAGGCACAATGGCTCATGCCTGTAATCCCAGCACTTTGGGAGGCTGAGGCGGGTAGATCACCTGAGGTCAGGGGTTCAAGACCAGCCTGACCAAAATGGTGAAACCTCATCTCTCTACTAAAAATGCAAAAATTAGCCGGGGGTGGTGGTCCGTGCCTGTAATCCTAGCTACTCAGGAGGCTGAGGCAGGAGAATCACTTAAACCCAGGAGGCGGAGGTTGCAGTGAGCTGAGATGGTGCCACTGCACTCCAGCCTGGGCGACAAAGTGAGACTCTGTCTAAAAAAACAGAACAGAAAACCGAGAATCTAGGATAGGACAAAAAACTTGGGCAGGAAGTAAGGAATAAGGAGGCTTGGAAAATGTCTCTGAAGTGCTAGAGTGCAGCAGTTATTATTTTTTTAAAGGACAGGAGTCCCTACTCTCTGGGTTATAATGGGGACTCTGTTAAATGTGCATGTTGATTTGGAGAGCATAGTGATCTTCTAAAAGTAAAATCTTATGAGGTTTCTCCTCTGCTTGCAACCTGCGGGGTCCCCATAGTATTCTTTATAATGAGATACAAGTGGTGCTTGACTTGGGGTCTTACCTCTCTAATTTACGTCTCATCACTGCTCTCTATATACTCAGGACTCTAAACATGTGAAGAACTACACATTACTCAACTTATCCTACCTTTTTACATGGTTCTGCCTCCAGTGAGAAATCTCCCTCCCACAGTGCAAGTATATGCCTGACAATTCTTGAATGCTAAATTTAAATACCAACTTCCTTTTTGAAACATTGATTCCTTTCTGAAAAAAATCAATTGCTTCCTGATCTGTATCCCTTCAACAACACTCACCTTGCTTATTTTAGAGCCATTATCACTTTATATGCAGGCATTTATATACCTATATTCATACACAAATATTTGTATGTATGTGTGTACGTATTTATATATGTATATTAGTTTTCATATGCTATAAAGAATACCTGAGACTGGGTAGTTTATAAAGGAAACAGGTTTAATTGATTCACAGTTCAACATGGCTAGGGAGGGCTCAGGAAACTTACAATCATGGTGGAAGGTAAAGGAGAAGCAAGGCACCTTCTTCACCAGGCGGCAGGAAGGAGAATTGCAGAGTGAAGGGGGAAGAACCTCTTATAAAACCATTAGATCTCAAGAGAACTCAGTCACTGTCACAAGAACATCATGGGGGAAACCGCCTCCATGATTCAATTACCCCCTTCTGGTCTCTCCCTTGATATGTGGAGATTATGGGGATTATGGAGATTACAATTCAAGATGAGATTTTGGTGGTGACACAAAATCTAACCATATCATTATGCTTTCTGAATTCATTTCCCCCTAACAAGCAGAAGGATCTGCTACCCTATCTTACTCTCTTTAAGGTGGTATGCAGACTTATTGTTTCTAAGAATTGAATCAGCTCAATGGGAATATAAGTTAATTTATTTAAACAGACCAATGTCAATGTCATTTGAAAAAAGACTGGATAAAGAAAACGTGGCACATATACACCATGAAATACTATGCAGCAATAAAAAAGGATGAGTTCATGACCTTTGCAGGGACATGGATGGAGCTGGAAACTGTCATTCTCAGCAACCTAACACAGCAATAGAAAACCAAGCATCACATGTTCTCACTCATAAGTGGGAGTTAAACAATGAGAACACATGGACACAGGGAGGGGAACATCACACACTGGGGCCTGTCAGTGGTTGGGGGGCTAGGGGAGGGATAGCATTGGGAGAAACACCTAATAAACCCATAGATGATGGGTTGATGGGTAGAGCGAACTACCATGGCACTTGTATACCTATGTAACAAACCTACACATTCTGTACATGTATCCCAGAACTTAAAGTATAGTAAAGAAAGAAAAAAGAATAAAAATAAGGAGAGCCTATTTTATTGTATAGTATCAAAAATTAACTGCTTTCTTGATAGATGGTGATTAGTAATCATAACTCTTACAATTACAGCTGAAAGGTGGTATTGTCTTTTACCTATGTTCTTCCAACTTAAACTATAGCTTGGAAGCTGGTAGATAAGTATACAGCCCTCAATGTTCTCTGCCCTTAAGCAGAGAACAACTTCCTCCACTGCATGGACAGGTATTCAGACAATGCCAGACTGACAGGAGGATTCAGGCCAGTTGTTATTACTAATTCAGCCATTGGGTATCCTAAGAGCATAACAAGAGAAGAGCTCTTTCTTCCCAGTTCTAAATTGAGTCTTGATTCAACTCGCTGAAGCAGAACTTGTGACTTCTCAAGGCTCCTTTTGGTTCCAGTCTTCCATTTGCTGCCATCTTCTTCATCAGTGCCAGTTCCAGGAATTGTCTTGTCTGTGTTTGAGAAAGAGTGATCAATCACTTTGTATAGTTCCCAAAAGAACCCCTTCCCCTCCCCAAGCAATGGAAAAGTTCTTACAATAACACAATTGAAATACAAGTCATATACTTCAGGACGAGTTTCCCACTTCCCCTAGCAAACACATCATCTCACTTCACAAAACCATCCATCTTTTATAGAAAATATACACTAGCCACTGCTGTTGAATTTGTATTCATAATACGTTTTTTAGAATATTTCTGTAGTCTATGAATTTGTTTACTGAAGGAATGAACAAGCCACTTTAGAATCCCATTGAAATATTCATTTGATCGGTGTTTGTGGTTAAAGACACAGAGAGAGAAAGAGTCTTTGCCTATAGAATTTCATACTCTAGTAAGGAATACAGAAAAATACAAATAACTGCAAAAAATAATGTGGCCAATACTACGGTTTAGAGACATGGTCAAGATCTAGGGGAGCAACACAAAGGAGAAAAAAAATCCATAGATTGGACAGCCTGGGAATACAACATTGAAGTGGTGATATACGAGACTAATCTCCACAACATGAGTAAAAATTATCCAGGCAGAAACTTTCAGAAGTGTATTCTCAGTAAAGAAGGCAGCTGGAGCAAAGTTGTAGGGATATTAAGGAATATAAACCATTTGAAAAACTGCTGGTGCTTCATTATAGCTGGATAATATAGTGGAAATCAGAAAGTAACTGAGGAGGAGGCTGGCAAGGACAAAAGCAGATTGTGGAGGGCCTGTGGAGGGGAGAGATCACCACTCAATCCCCAAAAGAACCCTTTCCCCTATCCAAGCAATCTAAGTGTTCTTATAATAATACAATCAAAATACAAGCCATGGTCTTTCTATATCTGAGGACAAGTTTCCCCTTGCAAACAGATTGCTTCACCTCTCAACACCATCCATCCTTGGTAGAAAACATTTACGTATGTATCTATACATATATGTACATATTCTTATGTGAGAAAGGGCAAGATAGGTCAGATAACTCTCTGAGCAAAGCTGACTGCTAATCTTTGATCGAGCCTTTGGGCCAGTTGTTTTTGTTTCCAGGGAATATATTATTGATGGTGATGGAGTGGGTTGACATTGGTGTTAGAAATATAAGGCTTCAGGTGAGACGGTTGCTTATTGGCTGGCTTTCAGAGGCTGTGGCCTAGAGTGACTGGCTAGATGGCAGAGCTGAGGGTGTCACTTTCTGGCTGGCTTTCAGTAGCAAGTTCCCTGAAGCAAGCTATCCGTAATGATTAGACTGAGGGAGCTGTCACTGGTCAAGCAGGCTTAAAACCATTTCGCCTTTACATAACTGGCCATGGTCTTCCCCTAGGTGTATTTGGGGACCATGTTGGTGCTTGGACTTATGAGCAATGAGGAGTCACTGAAGGCTTTTGAGAAGAGCAATAGATTTGTAACTTGAAAAGGCTATTTTGACCTGAGTGAGATGATAGTGGAGGGATAAAAACCCAGTATCCAGTCAGGAACCCTTCTAATAGAGAATGGAAAGAGTTCTGGGGGAGAGTGAGTTTTCAGAGAAGGTGGTTGGTATCTGCAGGTTGAAGAATATGAGAAGCCATTAAACGAAGCTCAACAAATTCAAAAGAATTGAACTATTCACTGGATATGATGGAATCAATTTAGAAATCAATGACAGAAAGATAGTAAGAGAACCTTTAAACATGTGGAATGCAAACAGCAAACTTTTAAATAAACCATAGATCAAAGAGGAAGTCTGAAATGAAATAAAACAATATACAGCACTGAAGAAAACAAAAACGTGTTATATTAAAATTAATGGGACACCGTTACAGCAATGCTGAAAGGAAAATTTACAACACTAACTGCTTTCATTAGAAACAAGAAAAAAATTCAAGTCAATATCTTAAGCTTCGGCCTCCAGAAACTGAAAAGGAAGATAAAATAAACCCAAAGAATGCAGAGGGAAAAAAAATGAAGCTAAAATTTGATTTAATGATGTTGAAAATAGGAAAACTATAGAGAAATTCAATTTTAAAAGTCAATTATTAAAAAGAAATCAGGAAAATTGATAAACTTCTATCAAAACTGAGAAAAATGAAAAGAGGGAAGACAGAAATTACCAGTATCAGGAACTAGGTAGGGGATATGATGATGCTACCACAGGCATCAAACATGTTGATATACGATGAACTTTACACCGCAAATTCAACATCTTAGATGAACTAAACCAGTTCCTCAACTTTGGTTGAAATGTTTTTATGTTTTGTCACCTTGAATGTGTCATTCTATTGTTTTCTGGCCTCCATTGTTTCTGATGGAAGTTCAGTCAACTGTATTATTCTCCTATACATGAGCTATTTATCTCTTGCTTCATTCAGTATTTTCTCTTTATTTTTGTTTTCAGCAACTTGACCATAATGTGGCTAGGTGAGGTTCTTTTTGTGTTTATACTATTTGGGATTCATTGACCTTCTTGGATCTGTTGATTAATAACTTTTATCAAATTTGGGAAGTGTTTGGCAATTATCTCTTTTAAAACAGTATGTCTCCCTTCCTTCCTCCCTCCCTCCCTCCCTCCCTCCCTTCCTTCCTACTTCACTCCTTCCTTTCTCTCTCTCTCTCTTTCTCTTTTCTTTGTGGACTCCCATTGCATTGGTATAGTATAGTGACTCTAATCTCCCTATCATCTTCCCTGAGAATGTCATCTATTATTTTAGTTTTACTTTGCAGTAAACTTTATATTGGTATTATTATCGGATTTCAAGATAATTTATCAGTAATTCCAAGGTGGTGTTACTGTTTTTTGTAACATTGCATCTTGCATCTTGTTTCTTCTAAGTTCATTGCTTCCTTCTTATTAAAGTACGTACGTCATTTTTTGTTCTCTAAGAGTCTAGGAGTGGTCCAATCTCTGGACTTTTGATTCTCTGAAGATATCTTTACTGTTTCCTCATTCTTGAATGTTATTTGAGTTGGGTAAGCAGTTATAGATGTGATGAATGTTCTTGCAAAATGTTCGGCTGTAGGTTTTGGAGTCAGACTATCTGGTTTGATTCCCAGCTGTGCTCCTTGCCAGCTGTACTTAAGTGATTTTTAAAAATTCAATTTTCTAGTTATTTGTTTTGTTTCTGTTATATATGAAATTGACATCTGCATATCAATCTTAAATTCAATCACCTTGCTTAAATCTGTTATTATTTTAATAATTTATTTGAATAAATTTTTGTGCGGTTTCAATATGGTTGATCATATAATCTTCAAATAATGTCACTTTAATAATTTCCAGTGTTTTTGCAACCAAGACCAAAATAATATTTAATGCTTATTCTGAATGCAAAAATGGAAAAGTCTAATAATACCAAATGTTAAAGAGGACGTACAGTGACAGGATATCTCAACTGCTGGCAAGAGTGTCAATTGCTACATCCATTTTGAAAAACAATCAAATTATTTTGTAAGCTACAAACACATTATATAGTCAAGTCATTTTACTAGGTATCTACCCAAGAGGAACTCCAGCGTATTTTTTCAGGAGATATTTACAAAAATAATCAAGTAGACATGTTCTCAATAGCCACTGGGTATAATACAATGAAATATGATGAAGTTTAAATTAACAAGTGACAGATGTATACCACATAAAGAATGTTTAGTGATATAGTATTGAGTAAAAATATAATTAGCAGTATATGAGTGAGTACAAAATAATCTGCAAAACTGGCATACAATATATCCTTTTCCATGGACCAAATAAAGCTGAACAATACAGAACAATATGTTTTTAGAAATACAAATGAATGTAATACCATGACTTAAAAAAATTTTAATATTAACAAAATTTTTAGACAGGGGCTTGTTTTTTGCGGGGGAGATTTTGAGACAAGGGCTTGAAATTGGAGATAATCAGATAAGTAGATGTAAGTTACAGTGTTCCAGTTTCTGTGCCAGTGGTGGACCCATGGTAAAACAAATAAACAAATACATAAATAAATAAAAGAAGAAAATACATGGACCAATAATGAGAAGTTTCTGTGAGTCAAAATTATGATTACTCCACGACTGTGCACCTGAGTTTTTGACAAAGGAGAAGGGAATTCTTAAGTTCTGCCTCTGGTTTAACAAAGTAATTCCCTATGTACTTATTCTTCTCAGAAAACATATATGTCAGTTTAAGTATTATTAGCTACTGAAAAAGTTAAGAAACCAATTAAAATTTCAGATTTTATGGGTTACAGGTTGTATTTCTTGGGAAATAGCAATATGTTATGCGGTTCAAAGGCTTACACAAATCCCTCATACAAGTGACCTTTACAAGGACAGGTTTTAAATTGTTAATTGACTTATTGAGGTGTAATTTGCATGTAATAAGATTTGCATTGGTGTTTTTTGATATATTAGTATAACCACCACCAAAGTCATGATCTAAATTATTTCCACCATTCCCAAATTTTCTCATGTGTCTTTTCAATCATTTTTCCCCATCCTTGGCCCCTTGGCAAAGACTGATCTGCTTTCTTTCATTAGATTTTTGCCTTTTCTAAAATTTTATATAAATGGAATTATGTAACATACAATATTTTGTGTCTGGCTACTCTTGTTTAGCATAATGCTTTTGGAATTAAATTATATTTCTGAGTATATTTGTAGATTGCTATTTTTTGTTACTCAGTGACATTCTATTCTTTGATGTATTACCTTTTGTTTGCCTACTCACCATGTGATGGCCATTTGTATTATTTCAAGTTTTCTACTATTACTATGACTATTTGAGTAAAAATCTATCTTTGAACATGTTTTAATTTCTTCTGGGAAATAACTAGTCATGGGACTTCTGGGTTGTGTGATAAGTGTGTGTTTAAGTGTATAGTAAATTGCCAATCTGTTTTCCGAGTGACTGCACCATTTCGTGCTTCCACTAGTATATCAGAGTTCCAAATGCTCCACAGCCTCATCAACACTTGTTATTGTCTTTTTAAAAAATTTAGCCATCCTAGTGGATGTGTAGTGTCATCTCATTGTAATGTGCATATACTTATAAATAAATCATGGTGACTGTCTTTTCATGTACATTTTTTTCATACATATATCTTTATGGGTTTATTTGTTTTGCTGAGTTTTAAGAAGTCCTTACATTTTCTATTTACAAGTCCTTTACAGATATATTTTTTGACAATTATACTGTCTCAGTCTATGGTTTGTCTTTTTATTTTCTTACCAGTTTCTTTTGAAGAGGAGAAGATTAATATCGATGAAATCCAATTTATCAAATGATAAAATGGTTTATTTTTGTCACATATAAAATTTTTTGCCTAATTCAGGGTCATACAGATTTTCCATGATTTTTTGTAGAAACTTGTATACTGTTGGCTCTTATTTTAGATCTATGATCCATTTTTTCTTTTTTTTTTTTTTTTTTTTTTTTTGAGATGAGGGAGGTCATGCTGTGCTGTCCAGGCTGGCCTCAAGCTCCAGATCTCAAGCAATTCACCTGCTTCAGCCTCCCAAGTAGTTGAGACTGTAGGCCTGAGCCACCACACCTGGCTATGATCCATTTTAATTTTTGCATATAGTGTGAGGTTGACTGTCGAGGTTCAGTTTGGGTTTTTTTTTTTTTGCAAATAGATATCTATTCTAACACCACTTGTTAGATTATCCTCTCTCTAACAATTACTTTGGAAAGTCTGTCAACAGCCAATTGGCCATGTTTGTGTGGGTCTACATTTTAAATCTACTCTGCGCACTTATCTATATGTTTTTATGCCAGTGCCACATTGCTGAGGGCAATTTTAACAGCAGAAAGAAAAAGAACAGAGCTGCACACTTTCACTTTACATGGGACTAGAATGTAATACTAATATGTTAAAATATTTTAAACCTCCACTTTTCAGAACTAGGGTGAAACAATATATTTTATTTTTGTTACTATTCTTATATTGCTTACAGATATTACACTGGAATTATGTTGGAAAGCATTGAAAAGAAGAAAAAAGTACATCTGAGGAAATTAAATGGGCATAAGAGAATATTAAGAAATGAACAACAAATATTTTTTGCCTGTATATGCTAAGATGGGGTACTTTTTAATCTTATGATGTTTGATTGTCCTTTTTTCCTGATACCTCTCTAAATGATGAAGACATCATACACATAAAAATTGTTCAACAAAAATTTACCAAATGAAATGAAATAAAGAAACAGTAGGGTGTGAGCTGTGACTCATGCCTATAATTCCAACACTATGGGAAGTCAAGGCGGGTGGATTATGTGAGTCCAAGCGTTCGAGACCAGCCTGGACAACATGACAAAATATCATCTCTACAAAAAAATACAAAATTAGCTGGGCAAGGTGGCATGTGCCTGTAGTCCCAGTTACTTGGGAGACTCAGGTGGGAGGCTTGCTTGAGCCCAGGAGGTTGAGGTTGCAGTGAGCTGAGATCATGCCAGTGCACTCCAGTCTGGGCGATAGAGAAAAAAAAATGAGAGAGAAAAAAGAAAGAATTAGAAACTGATGAAATTAATAATCTATTATTCTGCTTTGTTTTCTTTTTTCTGATGGTGCTGGCCAATTACATTTTTGTCATGTTTCTCCCTCAAAATAGTAACAACAATTTACTTGTGTTGTTTTTAAAAAGCCAAATAGCAAAGCATATGCCATACCTCAGAATATGTTTATAATGCACTCTTTAGAGCGGAACGTGGTGGCTTCCCCCTGTAATCCCAGCATTTTGGGAGGCTGAGGCAGGAGGATTACTTGAGGTCAAGAGTTTGAGATCAGCCTAGACCACATAGCAAGACCCCATATCTATGAAAATTAAAATTAAAATTAAAAATAAATTAAAAAATAAAAACTTAACCAGGTGTGGTGGTGTGTGTCAGTAGTCCTAACCACTTGGAAGGCTGAGGTGATAGGATTGCTTTAGCCCAGGAGGTTAAGGCTGCTATGAGCCATGATCATACCACTGTACTCTGGCCTGGGCAACAGAGAGAGATACCATCTGTGAATAAAATAATAATAACAATAAAATAAAATTCCCCGTTAACATCAGCAGCTCTTTGACTACTAGAATATGAGAGAGTGTCAAAACTAAGATGGAAATTAGAAATGGTGTGGGCCAACCCATTTATTTTATACAAGTCAGAGATGATGAAAGCAATAGCTATTAAGATGTTCTAGTGAATTTGATGTGGAATAAAATTAACAGGAGAAATTAACTTAGAGCTTTGAATTTTAAAAAGGAATTTCACATTCATAATTCTGTTGGATACTAATGACAATAATATGAAATTGTGTTATTTTTCCATTTTACTGTCAATAATAAAAGCTCATATTCATAGGTGTTTACTATGTACAAGTAGGCACTTTTCTAATGTTTCTAGGTGAATAAACTTGCTTATTCTCACACAATTCTATGAGATAATCACCATCACTTTAATTTTTAAAGATGGAGAAAATAAACTGCAGAAGTAGTCACCTAATTAATAAATGGCAGGGTCAAAATTCAAACTCATCTAGTCATCTTTGGAGATTTGTGTCATTAATGACACTGCCAAGCAACTCTCTGGAAAGAAAACCATGGCCTTACTGGACTAAAGAATTAACTTCATTTTCATGGCTAGGAAGTAGCTAATATTTCCAACTCCAATGGTCAGACTCTAAGTTACCTACTCTTTCTATCTTTTCTGGGAGATAATGAGTTCTGGAGGAGGGAGATGGGGATGAAATGACTTGACACACTAAGATGTCCAGCAATTTGAGTCAAGAAATGCATAGTTTTGTCTCTGATCTTTAAAGTACTATTTTTCTAAAGAACATCAATTTAACCCATCTTTGTCGTTCTGAGGCACACATTGGAATCAGTAGGTTTGCTTGTTAAATAGGCTAGATATGCCAATGAGTCTGTTTGTAGGGCTAAACCTTGAACTTGACTTCTGACAGCACTAGGGGCCCATGGAAGGGTGTTTATCATGATATTTCCATTGGGAATCTTTATTTCACTTTCTCCCCGAGACGTGCCACGAGGACTCCATAATGGTGATAGAGGGATATCGCCTGTATCTCAGGGAAAAGGAACAGGGTTGAGAGTTATGTCTTACATTTATGTTTAGGAATCTGGATCCTAGGACTTTACCTGGTGTGTATAAATTCTCCATCAACATTTGGTGATGATGGTGAAGATGACTCAAATTCTACATGTTAGGGACTGTGCATACATTAGGGTATTTAGTCCTTACCACGGTGGGATGAATGGTTTTATCCTCATTTTGTAGATGAAGAAATCTCAGAGAGATGACCTTTTCTAAAATCATACAACTCCTTAATGTTAGAGGTAGATAGAAAAAACAAGAGTGGACAAAAAGGGAGAAATTAGCAGTAAAAGAAAGGTAGAGCGGGCAGGTTTATAGACCACTTGGTTTTCAGTAAATAACTACATGCACATAAATATGATTTGCTGTAGTCATTGTTCTAAATAATTAGAAAGTCATGTTAGCTATATTTCTTAAACTGTTAGAGTAAAGTCAGTATTTAAGGAACCACTTTGACTTCCTCCATAACTTCACCTCTGTGATACTAAACTGGAAGGATTTGGCCCAAATAATAACTGTCAGAATTATTTACACACACACACACAGACACGCACACAACACAGGAAAAAGAACAAACTAACATCTGCTTCTTCAAACAGTCCACATTGTCTATAAGGGTAACTGTATTAATTCATTCTCTCACTGCTATAAATAACTGCCAGAGACTGGGTAACTTATAAAGGAAAGAGGTTTAATTGACTCACAGTTCAGCATGTCTGGGGAGGCTTTAGGAAACTTACAATCATGGCAGAAGGGAAAGCAGGCACATCATACATAGCGGCAGGTGAGAGAGAGTGAGCAAAGGGGGAAGAGCCCCTTATAAACCATCAGATCTCATGAGAACTCACTATCATGAGAACTGCATGGGGGAAACCACCCTCGTGATTCAATCACCTACCAGCAGATCCCTCCCTCAACACCTGGGGATTACAATTCAGGATGATATTTGGGTGTGGACACAAAGCCTAACCATATCAGTCACTAACAGTAGAAGGGTATTGAAATGAGTTTGCAGGTTAAAGCCTCAGTTTTGGAGTTGTGGAGATCTGATTCTATTTCCACATTTCTTTGTTCATTCAATATTTGTTGTTCAGTGTCATGCTCCAGGCTCAAGAATTACAAGAGTGAACAAAATATTCACAGTTCCCACCCTCAGAAAACATAGACAGGCAAAGACAATTAATAGTAATTGCCATAAAGGTATTCTGTGACAGTGACTTTTTAGAGAGCTTAGAGATACCCAAGGAAATGATAATTGAAATGAGACCTGAAGGATAAGTGGAAGTGAGCCAAATTTTGATCAGGTAAATCGGAATAATGTAAATCCTGGGCCCCAAAAGAGGAATAAACTCTGTAACCTCAGGTTATATAGTAGTAAAATGGGAATAATAATAGTTATGTTAGAAGATCATTGTTAAGATTAAATGGCATAAAACAAGTCGCTTAGCATTAAACCTGGCCCAGCTTGCTCACTCCCTGGTCATTTCCATTAATGATTAGATTCATTAGGTGCCCATGCTGTATTACAGATAAGCACTAAGTTCTTATTCCAGTTAATCCATGGCTTAGTAAAATTAGCGTAAGTCAAGGATTCACAAGCCATCCTGAGGGACATTTTGCAGAAGACTTTGGACATTTTGCAGAAGACTTGTAATAGCTGGTCATCTATAATGAGCATGTATGTCCTTTGTACCTAGGGCCATGCCTGACATGTAAGAGATACTTAATAAGTATTTGCTGACATAATATGATAAAATATGATAAACACAAAAAATATGATAAACACGATTTTTGGTCCATCAGTTGGAACAAAATGTAAAAATTAAGGTTTCTTTGGCATTTGAAAATGTTTAAATTATCAAATGTAAGTAAATATAATTATTTCTTCAGTTAATTGAATTTCTAAAACTGAGAGTTAACATTGTAGAGGAAAGTTGAGCATTGGAAAATGCTATCTGGCATTTTTTTTCCCTGAAATTCATTTCTCTTTAATGCATTTATGGCTCTTTTTTGGTTTGGCTTGCTAAGCAGACTATTATGATTGAATTATTATTAAACAACAGAATTAGTTCCAGCAATTTATCAAGTCTGAGGAGGAAGTCAACCACCACATTGATATTTGTGGTCCTCATTGCTGTGATCAATTGTGATAAAAGCCTGTCCTTTGAATACAAAATGCTGTTTCCTTATTCTATACCTGGGGAATGCCTGTGAAGTTGTTTCTTCTAAAATGTTATGAGTAATTTGATGGATTGTAGCTCAATTTGTCAAAGATTGTACATATGTGTAAATGCACACACAAAACTGATTATTTAAAGATAAAATTCAATGCAACTCTATTGATTTTACCTTAAATATTTTAACTTTATCAACTCTAGTTTACAAAGATTCAAAATTTTAAAACATGTACTTGTGTCATGGCCCTTTGAATCCATATGAAGGGGAGATATTTTGCATTTGGGCAAGGTATTTTGTCTTAATTAATGTATAATTTTATGAAGGCATATATATACATGGTCTGAAAAGACAATCCTAAAATGTCCATGCTATCCTGCCAACTCATTTTCTTTAAGGCTGCATCATTAACAATTCTAAAATCATTCCCTAGTATTTATTTAAATGTTTCTAAATAACATGCTGAAATTTCATAATTACTATTTGTCTTTTTCATAATAGCTCTTGGCTTTCTGAAATGATAAAAGAAAACTAAGCTTTTATTCAAAGTACTGAAAAGCATTCTGTCTCCTAATTTCTAGTGTTATTGTCAAGAATAATATTGCTTAGAGGATTTCTGATGCTTTATATGAGACTTGGTTTTCTTTCTCTTTGAGAGATTTAAAGGTCTCCTCTTCTTCCTTGCTATTGTGGAATTCTGTAAATATATGCTTGATGTGTGCTTCTTTTCTCCATTCAGTGCCAAACAGGTACTGTACCACAAACTTGCATTTTTCAATACTAGGACATTGTACTATCTTTTGTTGTTGCTGTTGTTGTTAACTTCCTCTTTTCTGCCTTCCCTGTTCAGTGTCTCTCTGCTTTGTCTTTGAAAACTCCTATTGGTAGAATACTGCACCTCATAGGATGATGCTCTGATCTTTACATACTTCCTCTTGTTTTATTTTCTGGGAGATTTGATTAATCTTATTTTCCAACTTTTCTAATGATACTTTAACTTCAGCTATTAGAGTTTTAAATTTTCAGTGCTTTTTCTTATTTAGTAATTGTTTCTTTTCAAGCATTCTGTTTTTATTTCGTGAAGGCAACATTGTCTTTAGGCTCTCTCAGAACATTAATTCCAGTTAGGGTTATTTTGTAATGCATGTCAGGGAAGAGGAAAAGTAATTTATTTTTTCCTAATTTGGATATTATTTCAGTTCCTTCCAGCTTCCTTTTGTCTCACAATTTTGGTATTTCATTTATGTTGGAGATTTTCTTAAGTAGCTGGTTTGCTTTTGTTTTATAACGAGGAGAGAAGGCACTGAAAAGCTGAAACCCTGTGTCTATGAGCTGGTTTTGTCTACTGCTGGGCTTCACTGCAAGGAGATTGAATCACTGTTAGTGTCTTGCTTGTAGAATTTTGGAAGTCTGACGAACTTCTTTCATTTTACTTAGTCTCCATCCCTTTCAGTTCAAGCTGTCAACATTTCTGCTGGTATAACATTCTCAAAAATATTGTGGGCCTCCCAGGTATGTCACCCAGATTTACACTTTTAGAGAAGAGGCTACTCTCCAAATCCTTCCTAAATAACTCCATCTCTATTCCTGAATTCTGCTGAAATCATTGATTAGGTTCATGAGGGACACACCTAATCTCTTTAGCTGAAGTTTGTCTTGCCATACCTTGATCACCTCTCCAGAGCAATGCATTTCCAAGCAAGGTTCAGCTGAGTTAACAGAAGTCCTTAAATTAAAGTCACCCACTGGTGGAGTCCCAAAGCACTTGCATTGGTATTTCTGTTGTGCTCAGCCATTTGCTAATCTTAGTGTCAGTAGAGATACAGTAGTGAATCTGTACTAAATAATTAATGTAGATATAGTGAAGGCAGAAGCTGGGGTTATCAATCACCTATATACACATCCTGCTTTCTGTAGCAGGATCTGATGGACACATTTTCATGACTGTCTGATACATTTTAAAATTAGATCACACAAAATTTACATAATTGTCATGAAAAATATATATTGATTCTTCTTACACTTATTTTATAGTCTGGTATGGTTTTTCTTTAAATTTACATAAAGCTGCAGTGAACTCCATAATGTATTTGGCACCTAAGATCTCTATTGGACTCTGACTACATTGTGGACAACAAGAATCACATTGCTTTCTTTATTTCCTTATTTTTGTCTTATCACACTTGAAAATATTGCTTTGCTAATAGCAATACCCAGTGCTATGCTTTGTATACAAGTCCCCTTAACAAATGTTGGTTACATCTATCTACCTATCATGTGTATAGGTGTGTGTATGTGTACATGTATGTGTGTGTGTGTGTGTGTGTGTGTGTGTGTGTGTGTTGAAGTATTTAGGATTGGTTTGCTGCTCTTATATTTGACTATGCTTCTTTCAGAAACTTGAGAAAGAAAGACTGCTCTTGATTAAAAGAAAAGAGAAAATTACAGTTTATTCAGGCTGAGAAAATAAAGAGGACCCATTATTCTATCATTAAGTAACTTCTTGTCCTTTTGGGGAATTTATGTCCTTATCACTACAAAGAAAAAGTGGGATTAAGTGCAATTTCTGACATTCCTCCCTGGTTGAGTGGCCTGGGATCCCAGTTAAGACTTGATTACTCTCAGGGTGAACTGTGTTTCTCATTGATTGCTTCTATTCTCTGCCTTAACCGTACTGTATTTCTTATGTAGTACCTCCAGTGAGGAGGAGCATCTGGAATACTGCAAAGCAGCACTTATTTTTGGCCAGTGATGAGCTGCAGATGTTGAGTTTTTCTAAAATCTGTTTCACAGAATACAAGGGAATTTGTCATTCTCCCCATTTGTCCCCTTCCCCCAGTGAGACACTGTCTATAAGCTCAAGTCTGGAAAACTGAACAATTTTCTCTTGATGGACAATTTGGACAACACTGTTAGAAGTGAGGTCCTGAAAGAAGTATCCACATTGATGGGCTCATTTATTTTATCTAAATCTGTACTTTTATTATAAGTCCAAGGCTGCGGGTGCACAAGACACATTTTCAATAATTCAGAGAGACTCCGTCATTTTTCCTTTGGTGCCGATCACTTCCTATTGAATTCATTTGTTTTACCTGTCTGCCTTCCTAACTAGACTGTTAGTGCCTGATGGTCAAGAACTCTCTTATTCATCATGCTCCTCACGGCACTAAACACAGTAACATAACAGGTTCTTGGTTTTATTTGCTGAGCAACAGGTCAATGGATTAATGAATAAGTTAAATAAGTAAGTGGTTAGACTTTGTAGAATCACAGTTCTACAAAGGTTCCTAAATGTCATCCAATATTTTCCTTATCCTCGGGCCTGATTTTTCAGTAGATACCTTCTTGTCAGTTTCAGTAGCTCTCTAATAATCAACAAGTACATACTGAACATCTAGCCTTGTATTAGTCAGGGTTCTCTAGAGGGACAGAACTCATAGGATAGATGTATAAAGAAAGGAGAATTTATTTAGGAATATTGACTCACATTATCACAAGGTGAGGTCCCACGATAGGCTGTCTGCAAGCTGAGGGGCAAGGAAACCAGTCTGTCCCAAAACTTCAAAAGCAGGAAAACCAACAGAGCAGCCTTCAGTCTGTGGTTGAAGGTTCAAGAGTTCCAAAGCTGAAGAACCTGGAATCTGATGTTTGAGGGCAGGAAGCATCCAGTGCAGGAGAAAGATGTAGGCTGGAAGACTTAAGCCAGCCTAGATTTTCCACATTCTTCTGCCTGCTTTTATTCTGGTGGCACTGGCAACTGATTAGATTGTGTCCACCAGATTGAGGGTGGGTCTGCCTCTCCCAGTTCACTGACTGAAATGTTAATCTCCTTTGGCAACACCCTCACAGACACACCCAGGAAAAGTACATTGCATCCCTCAATCCAATCAAGTAGACAATATTAACCATCACGAGCCTGTTCTAGGCACTGTCCAAAGTGCTAAGGATACAATAGTGAATTTGAAAGATTCGGTCCTTGCCTACCTGTAACCATGTAAAATGGGATACATTTCAGGTAATAATAGACACTATTAAGAAAAACAAAGCAGATTATGGTAATTATTAATGCTATTTACCAAGAACTTCCAGTCTTCCCTCCAGACAGATGATAGAATTGCACCTGAACTAGTGATACTATGTACACTTAGGACTCACTTTGACCAATTAAACATGACGGGCATTGCTTCTGGGTGAAAGCTTTAAAAGCCAGTGCTTGAATTTCCATACTCTTACCCAAAGTGGTGGACAATCTGTCAGTTTGTTTCCTGGAGTGAGGAAACATGGAGTAGAGCCCACAGCTGGCTTGTGATGGATATGAGAGTGAGCAAGAACTAAAGCTTGGTAGTGATAAGCCAGTGTTTGTTTTGTTTTGCTTCTGCAGTATAACTGAGTCTATCCCAAATAATTTATATGGGTTGATGGTACAGATAAAAGAGGGTCAATGCAGTGAAGTTGAAAAAGGGAAAGCATTTATAAATAAATATTATAATATTTGAGTATATTCTAAGTGATGAGAAGGAGTGAGGCTTCTGAATATCTCAGGGGAGAGATTTCCAGCTAGAGATATGTTATGCCAAGACTTAGAGGAGGAAACAGACTTGGCTTATGTCAGGAACAGAAGAAGGTCAGCGTGCCTGGGTGCCCGTGAGTGCAGGGGAGACCATTAATGCAGCCAGTGTCCACATCAGGTAGGGCTTAAAAGGCCATAGTGGAGAGTGTGGACAGGGGGTTATTGAAGGTTTTAGTAATGGAGAGGTTACTTGATTCACATTTGTAAAAACTCACTGTCATATTGGATGGGGATCCTCTTACTTGAGTTCAAAGGATACGTAGTGTCTCTAATGAGGGGGCCATTGTAGCGGTATAGGGAGATGATGGTGGATTCAAGTTAGGTGGTGATGGGAGGATTGGTGACAAATGGTCATTATCAGGATACTATTTTCAAATGTCATGTAAGTCTGAGGCAAAGTATCTCCCTGTTAGAAACCACAGTCCCTATGTTGCCCAGGTTTTCTTTCTCATCTTTCCCATAACACTTTCTGCCTGATCTAATATGGCCATTACCCTATCTTCTCTCTGAATCTTACTAATTGCTTTCCATAAAAGATGACTTCAAGTTACCTCCCTTTCATGTGGTTCTCTCTAACCAGCCTTACCAATTATTGTATTTCTATAAGAACAGTTACTGATTCATTCTTTCACCGAATCATTGGAGAACTAATTTGTAAGGATTTAGGATGTCCCAGGTATCAGTCTAGGCACAGGGGATGGTGACAAACTACACAGATATATTTTAGCTTTTATGGAGCTTACAGTTATAACTAAAAAGAACACATTAAATATGCATTTATTTAAATATGTAGTTATTTCAGTGAAATTGTTTAAGGTGTTGCAAAGGGGAAGTCAAGGGCATTATGAAAACATACAAAAAAGAATATAACCTAATTTTGGAGAAGAGGTAAAAAATGTCATTGAAGAAGATCATTTGAATTGAGTTCTGAAGAATGAGTAGGAATCAGAAAATTGAAGAGAAAAAGGAACTCATTCTGAGATTCTTTGAAAGAAAGAAACTTTAAGTTAGTCACTCTTGTAAACTAGCATTTCATCAAGTTTTGAAAAATAAAAGTGCATGGATCTAGTCGTGGCTTGCACTATCACAGGCAAAGTTTTTCTCCTGTTGGAACCTTATGCAGATATTTTAAGAGTTCGTATAAGGTAATGGGTATAGTTACTTCAGACTTGAAATTACTTACGTTATTTCTCCCTTCCCCATTGTTTTTGAATACAGCTAAGTTGAGACATTCGCTGCCTGGTGGAAGGGGGCAAATGCATTTCTTGTTATTGGGAGAGGGCGGTAGTTTCCTCATTTTAAGTGTCATTAAAACGTACGTCTCCCTTCAGTGTTCATTTTCCTTCGTAATAGATGCATTGCCGCATGTAAGCGTTCCCCATATTATATCTGTAGATCATGGAAAGTATAAGTAATATTGGCCATTCTTCTGCTTGGAGAAGTATGTAAGCCATTCAACTGGCCACTTAAAACCTATAAAATGCATTTTAACCTGATTTTTCTATTTTGATGTGGGTAGAAAATAATGCACGAAGCTGGGACACTGGCTGAATTGTCAGCTAAATGAAAAAAGTAAGCAAATCAAAATGTATTCAGGTCTTCATTTCCTCATGAATCAAAAGGTTAAAAATATACACTGGGTTAAAATGCAATATAAGGCTGACATCAAACAGAGTAATAGTTAAGGAAATTGTCTTGGAGATGTGTAAATGCTTCATGATCACAAGTTGCTATTTATTCTGGAGTGAATAATGTAGTTATAGTGGTATTCAAAGGTATTGAAGATAGGCAACTTGCTCAAGTATTAACTTACTTGATTTTCAAAACCTGATGAGTTATATATTAATAGCCTATTTTTTACACGAGTGGATTAGAACTCAGAGAATTTAAAGTACTTGTACAAAATGACCCAGATGGTAGGACTAAAGCTGGAACTTAGATCTGCTTGAACTCAGAACTTCATAAGCTCTTGGTTCCCTAAGGCTTTTTAATTTTCAAAACACTTGGTGAAATTCTCGTTTAGATTGGTGGTTAATGTGAAGTTCCTTTCTTTCCAATAATCTTAGCTTATGTTCTTCTTTGTACCAGGGTATTTCCAGAGACAAAGGAAAGGTGTTGATAAATCAAGTGGACACAAACCTGTACTTCAGATTATGTAAATTAATTTAAAAAGAGGTATACTTAGGCCTGCATTTCTTTTATTCTTTTCTTCCTTTTTTTTTTTTTTTTCTTTTTGAGACAGAGTCTTGCTCTACCAGCCAACCTGGAGTGCAGTGGCACGACCTCAGCTCACTGCAACCTCTCCCTCCTGGGTTCAAGTGATCTTCCCACCTCAGCCTCTTGAGTAGCTGAGACCACAGGTGTGCACCATCACGCTTGGCTAATTTTTGTATTTTTAGTAGAGACAGGGTTTCACCATGTTGATCAGGCTAGTCTTGAACTCCTGGGCTCCAGTGATCTGCCCACCTTGGCCTCCGAAAGTGCTGGGATTATAGGCATGAACCATGGCATCTGGCCTTAAGCCTGCATTTCTTAGTGTCCCCTATGTGATCATATGACAAGTGTAATCACCAGTGCCAGATGAAAGGAAGCACAGGCTTCTTTCCATATCTGCTCACAAATCTAGCAGAATTCAGTAGAACACATACAGATTCTAAAGTCTGAGGGCGCTCTGCTTGAGTTCAAATCTACAACATCCTAATGTGTAATGTGAAAGGACGTGGAGCAAGTTGTTTAATCTCAGCAAGCATTGGTCCCTCTATCTGTAAAACGGAGGTAATAATAAACCCTCTATTTGTACATGTGCATGTGTATTAATCAAGTGAGGCAACACATGTGAGGTAGTTATCACTGAATTCCTCATTCATTGAAGCCAGTCTTACTCTTTATCTTCTGAGAAATAGTATCCTAGAATATGTCAGCCATAGAAAAGTGTTATCAGATAATTTATGGTCTGCTTAAAGGAAAATAATTCCATTCCTATACCTTGGGAAGAGTAGGCTATCTTTATCACCCTTGAACATGACTACGTTTTTTTTTTTTTTTTTTAGTTGAATTACTGATTTCAGCTCTAGAGGTCTGAGATTCTTGTTTATGGAGGTCAAGTATATATGGTCACACTTCTGGGCTATTTCTCATTAGTCTGGGCACTTCCCATCTCAGGAAAATCACTCACCTGTCTCAGCAAATCTGTCCTTGTATCGTACAGGAAACTTACAATGTTATCTAAAATTCCTTTTTGAAAATTCCACAAGAAAGCATACATCCAGAGTTGCTACTGTTACATGAACAGTAACAGTTTATGTCTTGAAAGTTCCTGTATCTCTAGATACTTTGATCTTTCAGAATGGAATCTAAAACTTAGAATCCCCTAAGTTCTGCTTATGTCTGATTCTGCTCACTAAGACAAAGACAGGAAGGGCTTTCTATTCTGTCATGCTTACTAAGTAGCGCATAGAACAGAGTATAACTAATCAGATCTCTGCTTTGGAAAGATGACATGACCTCAACATAGAAGACAGAGTGGAGGAAAAGTGATTCAGATGGGGACAGAGGTAATGTGGTAAAGAAGTTAAGAAACGGCTGGGCGCGGTGACTCATGCCTGTAATCCCAGCACTTTGGGAGGCCAACACGGGCGGATCACGAGGTCAGGAGATCGAGACCATCCTGGCTAACATGGTGAAACCCTGTCTCTAGTAAAAATACAAAAAATTATCCGGGTGTGGTGAAGGGTGCCTGTAGTCCCAGCTACTTGGGAGGCTGAGGCAGGATAATCTGGGAGGCGGAGCTTGCAGTGAGCAGAGATCACACCACTGCACTCCAGCCTGGGCGACAGGTGAGACTCTATCTCAAAAAAAAAAAAAAAAGAAGAAACATGGGCTCAGCATCCTATTGCTTGTTCCACCACTTATTTATTTTCTTTGCCTCTGCTTCCACATCTGAAAAATGAAGATACTCACTCTATCTATCTGATAAGGCTGTTGTGAGGACTAAAATAATACATGTAAGTAAGCACTTAGAATGATACCTGTCTTAGGTTAGGCATTCTGTATCAATACCATATTATATTAGAGCCATAATATTAATCCATATTTGATGTTGGAGTTCTGACATGGAGCAATGACAAAAGGGAGATGATACCTACAATTTGATGACAGAGAATGCAGTAGGAGAGGGATAAGGCCAAGAGGAAGCTCAACAAACCAGGAATTTATAATAAGAGTAGGGGCTGTCGTTGCTAAGAACTGGGAAAAGGTAAAAGAGGAGTTGAAAAGAGCTAGAGGAAGATCAAGCCTGAAGATGAAGAGGTCCAGGTAGTAAGAAAATGATAAGCAAAGATTTGGAATTGAGGAAGTCCATGATGAATAAAATAAGTGGGGAGCTGGAACTTAGGCCCTGGTTTGTCTAGCTATGTCCCAACTCTAGGCACGTGTTATTAGATAAATTTCCAAAGACTCCTGGCTCTCTCCCTTTGGTGATTTGTAAAACTTGGAGTTTTTCTGGTTCCAAGGCAGAGCTTATGTTTCTCTGCCACCAGACATCCTGGTAGTTGCCATTCAGTCTGCTTCCAAGAAATAGAAATAAGAAAAAGACCTTCTTACATTGGGCCTCTCCAAAGTAGCAACTCATTAAAACATTGCCATGTGGCTGCCAGCAAAGACAACTAGACAACCTGGCTGGTATTTCCCAGGCACAGGGAACAGATCCCCATTTAGAAGTTCAGGCTCTAATTTTTCATCTGACTGGATCCCTCTTTTCTTCTCTCTGCTACCCAACAGGAGGTCTATCTGGACCCCAGACTGATGCCACATGACTCTCTTTTCCCAGTCTTCAAAGGAATCAGATTAAAGGACAACAGACTTTGAAGTGTCATGAGAGTCCGTGCATGGAATTTGTGGTGTCTGGGATTAGGACACTGATCAAGCTTATTTTGCCACAAATCAAACTCTACTCAGAAAATAAGAGTATATTTCTGTCTGTTCTTCTGTATGTCCATTTCCAGCTCTCAAAATATCTCCCTCCTTCTGAAATACAGACATGATCATTTTGATTAAAGACTTCCCAGTATGACCAGAGGGGAGAAAACTTAATTGTTTGTTACTTTGTTTCTTTCTTTTTTGTTCCCTCTTTACATAAGATGAACTATGTGTGTCCATTGAATTTGTAAGGCCCACTCAGTCTAAACCTTGGTTCACACAGGTCTGTTTCACAGTCTTGTCACATTAGGTGTGACTTGCCTTTAATACGGATGCTGCTAGTGGCTGAGTGACTGCAGAGTGCATTGCTAAAATTGATCAGAACAAACTTAATTGATTAAAATTAAGCACCAGATACCATAAGCCCTGCCTTAATGAAAATTTTGTTTTTAAGCATATGGGCTTGGATGCAGTCATGGAATTTAAATATAGGAAAGGATATAGAATAACAATAACACATATTTCTACCTGTCAAAATAAACTACCACTCACAGTTTGGCACTGCTGGTTCCAGTCATTTTTTAGGCATATTATTGTTTTAAAATTATGTAAGTAATATATGTAGAGATAATATTTACCATTTTCAAAAACATCTGCCGCATTCTGGTTAAATTTTAAAGTCCCACTTGACTTCTGTCTCTAAACACAGCCTTTTCCCAAACATTTTTCCATCTCAAAACCACACATCCTCCTTCAAGAACAAGATTATTTTAAATTTGGGTGAATCCTTCCAGTCTTTTCTGTATTCTATATACATACTCATAGAAAGTATGAAATACAATTTTTCAATTTACATTTGGCATTACATGCTTTGTAATGCATGTAACATTCTGCCATTCACTTTTTAAATTTTTAAAGTACTGTTTGGGGATCTTTTCATACTGTTACAAGTAGACACAATTTACTTATTTGAACTTCTAGTCTATCATATGTATTTATTACTTTTTAATGTTTTCTTTTTTGTTAGACATTTATTTCTAATTTTTCCTAGTACAAGCTGTGTTATGAGAAGTGTTCTTATGTTGGTTTTGTGCTTTTATCTCTAGAATAGGTATCTTGGTTCATTTTGTGTTGCTATAACAGAATCCTGAAGACTGAGTAACTTATAAAGAAAAGAAGTTTGTATAGTTCATAGTTCTGGAGACAGGGAAGTCCAAGGGCATGGTGCCTGCATCAGACAAGGGATTTTGTGCTGAGTCATCCTATGGTAGAAGGCAGAAAAGCAAAGGAGGGTGAGAGTGAGAGCAAGAAGAGGCTAAATACACTGTTATAACAAGTCCATCTTTGCAATAACTAACCCAGTCCCAAGAGTACAGCATTAATCCATTGATGAAGGCAGAACCGTCATTATCTAATTATGCCTTATTTGGCAATTCCTCCCAGTGCATTAGGAATTAAGTTACCAGCACATGAATTTTAATGAACCCATTCAAACTATAGGATTAGGTATCCCAAGAGCAAGGACATACAGTAAACGTATTTTTATATTTTTATCAATAATGTGTGAGAATGTGCTCTGTTAAGGATTTCAGCAAAGGGCTTGAATGTCCTCAAAAAATATAATTTCTTAAGCTACAGATTGGACCTATTATGCTCATGAAAACCAACAGTTGGTAGAAACACCATGAAACAATGAGAGGATAAATTTCAGAGTAATTTGGATTTTGTGTGGAAACCTTAAAGAGTGTCAAGATTTTCAGGTATGATATTTAGGACCTTGACAAGTTAAACTCAGCTCAAACTTCTAGGGGAGAAGCCTAAAATGGGATGCCACTGCCGTTGAAAAGTAACATGGCCCTTAGCTATTGTTCAGTGAAAAGTTTGCAAAGATTTTAAAGCAGCTTGTTATTTTATTCAAATAAAATCTTACTGAGAAGATCTCAATACTATACAGAGGAAAGTGGAGCTTCTCTGCTAGAGTGGGGAAAAACTACCTATATGATATGGTTTGGCTATGTCCCTGCCCAAATCTCATCTTGAATTGTAGCTCCCATAATTCCCATATGTTGTGGGAGGGACCGGTGGGAGCTAATTGAATAACGGGGGCAGGTTTTTCACATGCTGTTCTTGTGATAGCAAATAAGTTTCATGAGATCTGGTGGCTTTATAAAGGGTAGTTCCCCTGCACACGCTCTCTTGCTTGCCACCATGTAAGATGTGCCTTTGATCCTCCTTTGCCTTCCACCATGATTGTAAGGCCTCCCCAGCCATATGGAACTGTGAGTCCATTAAACCTCTTTTTCTTTATACATTACCCAGTGTTGGGTATGTCTTTATTAGTAGGGTAAGAACAGACTAATACACTATAGATCCTCTGCCCTGTCTCCACACATCCTCCATAATCTATGACAAGGCAGCCTCTGAGGTCTATCAGTGAGGCATCCTTTGGAAATCAGTGGGTTAGTCTAATCTCATCATTTTTCTGAAGATGTTAAAATTATGAAAAATAAAGTAATTGCAAGTGTTTTAGATGTTTCCAAAACTTAAGCCTGGGTTTCCTTCGTGGCCTTGCTTTTCTTTTATCTGGGACATCGTATTATATTCCTTATCTAAAAGAATGCTAAGCAACCTTTAGGGCTTATCTGTGCTGCTTGAAACCTTCTACCAAAGATGGGATTTATCCTTTTTCCTTCTTTAATATCCCCACTGTAGACCTCAAGCTAACAGAGCTCACTGGGACTCAGAGGTAGACACAGACACATTGAAATTCACCAAAAAGTCATGACTCTAGAAAGGGTAGGCACGTGAATTCATTATTATCCCCTTAAGGCATAGATGATGAGCTATGGTTGTATTCAGCAATATGTTCATGACCCCATTGGAGCATGATCAACAAGATAGCCCCTTTTTGCATATTATATAGTAAATAAATATCCCTTTTAGAGAAACAAAATGTTGTCAACATTATATGTTTTAGCCCTTGTTGAAATGTGTCTAAATTATCTTTTGAGAAGTGCCATTCAGAACTTAGTGAGACTTAATTAAAAACAATCAGCAATAGTCACAGCACAGTTTACTAATTTCTTGCTTTCTCTCTCTCTCTCTGTCTCTCTCTTTTTTCTCTCTCTCTTCTTTGCTTTCTCTCTTTCTTTCCTTCATTTACTTCTAGAGACTCTTAGGACTTCATGCCAATAATGGGAGGTTTAACTTAGTCTTTAGGACACACTGTCTCATTTTGGGGGAAATCAAACTTCTCTGTGATTCTAGCCTTCTTAAAAGTATACTAGGCTGCTATTTTAAATTCACTATTTCCTTCCTCTCAGAAGTGTTATGCAGTAATCCTTGTACTGATAAAAACAAACAACCAAAAAAACTAAAGTCACATGGGGATGAAACACAATATTCCCTATAAATGAAAAACTACCTATTTTTTAAGTCCTGCATTACTATACTTCCTAATTGGTATCTTGTGGCTCATATGTGTGCCATGAACGGTTTACAAGTGGCCACAGTATGTTTCGCTTCAGCACTAGGGCAGAGGCAAAGCTTTGGTTTGTGGGATCTCCTAGCTGGATGGAGGCTTTCAGGAGACAACTATTAATGGCTTCACCTACTTGCCCAGTGTACCATTAAAATCCTGTCATTTTCTGCATGTTCCGTGATGTGAGAAAGGTTGGAAAACTTGAGGAATACCAAGAGAAATTGGTTACCAAGCAGATAGACAGCAAGAAAATAGTAAATGGAAAATTCTAGAAATAAACAATTCATGAGTTTTAAATTGCATGCTATTTTGAGTAGCATGAAAAAATCTCACACTATCCCTCTCCATCCTGCCCAGGGACATGAATTGTTCCTTTGTCCAGCATAACCAAGCTGTACACGCTGCCTGCCCGTGAGTCACTTAGAGGTTCTCTCAGTTTTCAGATCAACTGTCATGGTATTGCAGTGCTTGTGTTCAAGAAGTACTTATTAACTTAATAATAGTCCCAAAGCATAAGAGCAGTGATGCTGACAGTCTAAACAGCCAAAGAGCAGCTATAAAATGCTTCCTTTAAGTGAAAAGGTAAAAGCTCTCCATTTAAGAAAAAAAAATTGTATGCTGAGGTTGTTAAGATCTAAGGTAAAAGTGAATCTTCTATTCCTGAAGCTGCGAAGGAGAAAAAATAAATTTGTGCTAGTTTTGCTGTCACACCTCAAACTGCAAAAGTTATGGCCACCGTGCATAAGTGCTTAGTTGAGATGGAAAGGCATTAAATTTGTGGATGGAAGAAATGAATAAAAGTATGTTCTGATTGATCACAATCAGGTTTGATACCATATGCAGTTTCATATATGCAGTATCCAATAAAGGTCTTGGAACATATTCTCCTGATAAAATGGGGAACTACTGTAACTTTTAACTTTAAGGTGCTCTATGCATGTTAGATGAAAGGATCCATGCATAATGAAAGAGGATTCTTGTGTACGAGACTTCACCATTGCACTGTAGGCAGCTTGAGAGCAGGAGCTGCATCCCTCAAGGTTGCATGGTAGCTAATACTAGCTCCAGTGGGTCTGCCTAAATTTAGATTCTAGTTCTAGGTCTACCACTTTCTATCCATGCAGCTTTGGGAGGTCTAAAAACTTTTTGTGTCTCTATTTCTGCCACTGCAAAATGGGTATGATTCATTCATTCATTTATTCACTAAATAGGTATCTACTGGTGCTGGTGATACAGAACAGAGGTTAGCAAAACAGACAAAATTCCTTCCCTAATGAAGCTTTCATTATTTTGAGAAAGAAAGACAGCATATATATCCAGATTCTTTTATGTTCTAAAGCAAAAGAAAGCAAGGTAAGGGGAGATAAGATGATGAAGTCTGTTGTTTTGAATATGGTGTTTAGGAAAGTCATCCCAGAAAATTAAATGGCATAGAGATGAGCCATGTGGCTATCTATCACAAAAGCATTTCATGCAAAGGGAATTGCAAAGACCAACATCCCTGATAATATCGGCATTTATGTCATAGATGCAGAGAATTATAAGAATTAAATGATATAATAGAAAGTGAAAAATGTTAGCTTTATGATCTGGCATGGTTTCAGACACATATTAACATCTTTTAAAATGCTTAGTAAATAAACAAATTATTGATCGGGAAGAAAATGAACATGTTAATATTTGTTGGGTTTCTAATATGAGCCATTGTTTTGAGTACTTTCCAACATTCTCTACAAGATTATAACAACGTCGTACTATGGATAAGTAAGTTCTCTGGAGTTTTACTTTCAGGGATCACATCTCTACCACTTATTTGCTGTTTAATCTTAAACAAGAAATTCAGTCTCTCTGTGACTCAATTTTATCATTTGCAAAATAAGGCTAATAAGAGTGCTATCTTCTTAGGGTTGTTGCAAAAATTAAATGACTTGTTATATGGGAAGCACTTACAGTAGTACCTAGCACATTAAGCCCTCTCTGTGTTTTTGTGATCAACATCTTATAGATGAAGAGAGCTGAGACCAGGTAGATTAAGAAACTTGCCCAAAGCAACCCAGCCCATGAATAGTAGTAAAGAGATATAAATCCAGGTCTTTCTGGCTGCAAAGTCCATGCTATTTCCTAGGCACACTGCACGTGGAATTGGAATGATGGCAATGGAGTCCCACCCAGAGTCATTTGTTTCTCATTCCATACCCATGAGGATGACCTTTATTATAGAATCTGAAAAATAACAATTGCTCAGCAGCATTTTTCTCAGCTGGCTTTCTGAATTAGCTCTGATCTTCTTTAATTATGCAACACATACATCCTCTGAGTGAAGACATTTAGGCTTCAGTGGAATATATCTATATTTAGTCTCATAAAATCACCAAATGCTTCAGGGCAAGTTCGTTAATTCTCCTCCACCCCCTCCTCAGTAATGTACGATTTTCACTTAAAGTCTTCTCTTTACTACCCCTTAGTGAGCCCCACATTTATTTTCTAGTTTTCAAAGGATTTAATTTTCACTCTCTGAACCGCACATACCCACACAGAAGCACCCCAGGGTCGCAGCAAAGGGTTTTGTACCAAATCCCTTAATTCTGACATACATTATTTAACTCTATTCCTAATGACTTTTGGTTTTAAATTGCAGATTCACTGTACTGTTTTGTCTCTGCAGATGGCAAACAGACTGTTATTTCTCCATCTGGAACTGTCACTGTGTATATTTTTGGCTTGAAAGTTTGATAAAGGGGAGTAGAAGGGGAATTTTATTTATTTTTGTCATTGTCTTTCTCGCCCCTTTCCTGTATTTTGTTCCCATTTATTTGTTTTCCTCTCCAACTTGGTTCATGCATGTCAACTTTCCATGTTATTGAATGTGGAATCTCTGTTATCCCTGACTTGCAGCTGTCTGGTAATTATTCAGAAAGAACAAACCAAAAAAAGAGGAAGGGGGAGAGAGAGAGAGAAAGAGAGAGAGAGAGAGACTTTGTGAGTATAATTGACAAAACAAATATCTCATGATAACATATTTTACTTGTTCCAAATTGGTTTGGCATTGGTTTAGTCATCAAAATGCCAAAAGACAAATGGGACCTCATAAAGACAAATGAAGAGTTTGCATATTTACAAAAATACACTTAACTATATTCTGGCTATTAGGGCACACACGTCCCACCTATTCATTACAATGTAATCTATCCTGAAAAAATTGTCCTTTCATTAAAGGATTTCTAAATGAACTGCTAATAGATGGGGAAGGATTGCTTAGAAAAGATTGGATTCTGGAATGAAAAATCTGTAAGAGATCTTAGAGGTATTCTAACCTGAGATACTCATTTTACAGATGAAAACACAAAGCTTAAGTGACTTAGCCAAAGTCTCAGCAGTTTTTTGAATGGCACAGCCATGGCTAAACCCCAGCCAGCAATGTGTTTCATTGTGCTGTGCTGGTGAGCTGAAATAGAAATAAATGATACTGATAATTTTTATTTTATTTTTAATGAATTGGGCTCTAGTACATAATTTAAGAGAAACAAAAATTCAAGTGACCTTAGACCTAGCATAGATTTGAGACATTGTTTTGTCTAGGAGCTTCCCAATGATTCTTTATGGAGAATTTGTCATTCTGTGGAAGTGCCTCAGAGAATACAAGCAGGAGAGGGTGAGTCTCGGTGTCTGAAACTTTAGCTGACCTCCCACTCCACCAGCATCCATAATTAACTTAGGGCTTTGCTTTTATCGTTTTACATTTTATTTCTTAAATTTTATTTTTTAAAATGTGTTCGTCAACCAAAGAACATTAAGAAAACCTGATTGAGTTCCACTAGCCTGTTTGAAGATAAGCAGATAAATTAAATATTTTCTCAAAATGATTGAGTTAATGAAAAAGAATTAACAAGATCCCACATCTCCAAACTCATCCATCCAATTTTTGCTCAGTCAGACTGCTTCAGAGACATCATGTTATGAGAGCTTGAGTGGAAGGGATGTGAACACCAAATCTCAGAGTGTGCCTTCTCTGGCCTGGTTGCAAGGTAAACGAGGAAGGACAATCAAATAAAAGATGCCGGCTGGACACAGTGGCTCATGCCTATAATCCCAGAAATTTGGGAGGCTGACGCAGGTGGATCACGAGGTCAGGAGATTGAGACCATCCTGGCCAACATGGTGAAACCCCGTCTCTACTAAAATACAAAAAAATTGTTTGGGCATGGTGGCACGCACCTGTAGTCCCAGCTACTCAGAAGGCTGAGGCAGGGGAATCACTTGAACCTGGGAAGCAGAGGTTGCAGTGAGTGGAGATTGCACCACTGCACTCCAGCCTGGTGACAGAGAAAGCCTCTGTCTCAAAAAGAAATGTCACATTTTAACCTTTTCATACAGGAATAGATTGAAAAATTAATAAAGGGTTACAGGGATAGTTTTTCCTAACCTTTGTAAGCTGGTGTATTAGTTCATTTTCACATGGCTACAAAGAACTGCCTGAGGCTGGGATATATATAGAGAGAGGTTTCATCATTGACTCACAGTTCTGCCTACCTGAGGAGGCCTCAGGAAACTTACCATCATGGCAGAAGGTGAAGGGGAAGCAAGGACATTTTTCACATGGCAGCAGGAGAAAGAAGAGTGAGTGTGAAGGAGGAACTTACCAAGCACATAAAACTATCACATCTCATGAGACCTCACTCACTATCACGAGAACAGCATGGGGAAAACTGCCCCCTGATCCACTTGTTATCTCCCACCAGGTCTCTCTCTCAACACCTGGGGATTAAAATTCAAGGTGAGATTTGGGTGGGGACAAAGTCAAACCATATCATTCTGTCCCTCCCAAATCTCATGTCCTCACATTTTAAAATCAATAATACCTTCCCAACAGTCCCCCACAGTCTTTACTCATTTCAGCATTAACACAAAAGTCCACAGTCCAAAGTCTTGTCTGAGACAAGGCAAGTCCCTTCTGCCTAGGAGCCTGTAAAATCAAAAGCAAGATATATCCTAGATACAATGGGGGGTACTGGCATTGGAAAAATGCTCCCATTATAAATAAGATAAATTGACTAAAATGAAGAGGCTACAGGCCCCACGTAAGTCTCAAATCCAGCAGAGCAGTCAAATCTTAAAACTCCAAAATAATCTTTGACTCTATGTCTCACATCCAGGTCACCCTGACATAAGAGGCAGGTTTCCACTTTCTTGGGCAGCTCCACCTCTGCAGTTTTGCAAGGTACAGACCCCCTTCCAACTGCTTTCACAGTCTGGCATTAAGTATCCGTAGCTTTTCTAGGTGCACAGTGCAAGCTGTGTGTGGTTCTACCATTCTGGGGTCGGGAGGACCCTTGCACTCTTCTCACAGTTCCACTAGGCAGTGCCCCAGTGAAGACTCTTTGTGGGGGCTTCTATCCCACATTTCCCTTCTCCATTGCCCTAGTGGAGGTTCTCCATTAGGGCTCTACTCCTGTAGCACACCACTGCCTAGACATTCAGGTCTTTACATACATCCTCTGAAATCTAGGCAGAGGTTCTCAAACCTCAAGTCCTGACTTCTGTGGACCCAGAGGCTCAATGCTACGTAGAAGCTGCCAAGACTTGGGACTTCCACCTCTGAAGCTATGGACCAAGCTATACCTTTTACCCTTTTAGCCATGAATGGAGTGGCTGGGATACAGGACACCAAGTCCATAGGATGCACTCAGCTTGGGAAACCTGGGCCGAGCCCATGAAACCATTTTTTCTCCTAGGCCTCTGGACCTGTGATGGGAGGGGCTGCTGTGAAGGTCTCTGGCATGCCCTGGATACATTTTCCTCATCTTTATCTGAGACCACCTAAACCTGACTTCATTGTCCATATCACTATCAGCATTTTGATCAAAGCCATTCAACAAGTCTCTAGGAAGTTCCAAACTTTTCCACATCTTCCTGTTCTCTTTTGAGCCCTCCAAACTGTTCCAGCCTCTGTTACCCAGTTCCAAAGTCACTTCCACATTTTCGGTTATCTTTACAGCAGCACTTTACTGGTACCAATTTACTATATTAGTCTGTTCTCATGCTGCTAATAAAGACATACTTAAGACTGGGTAATTTATAAATGAAAGAGATTTAATTGACTCACAGTTCCACATGGCTGGGGAGGCTTCACAATCATGGCAGAAGAGCAAGGGGTGTCTTTCATGGTGGCAGGCAAGAGAGAGCTTGTGCGGGGGAACTTCCATTTAAAAAACCATCAGACCTTGTGAGACTTATTCACTATCATGAAAACAATATGGGGGAAACAGTTCCCACGATTCAGTTATCTCCACCTGGTCCTGCTCTTAACATGTGGGGATTATTACAATTCAAGGTGAGATTTGGGTGAGGACACAGCAAAACCATATAATTTTGTCCCTGCCCCTTCCCAAATCTCGTATCCTCACCTTTCAAAACAATCATGTCTTCCCAACAGTCCCCCAAAGTCTTAACTCATTTCAGCACTAACTCAAAAGTCCACAGTCCAAAGTCTCATCTGAGACAAGGCAAGTCTCTTCCACCTAGGAGCCTGTAAAATCAAAAGCAAGTTAGTTACTTCCAAAACACAATGGGGGTACAGGGATTAGATAAATGTTCCCATTTCCAAATGGGAGAAATTGGCCAAAACAAAGAGGCTACAGGCCCCATGCAAGTCCAAAACACTGTGGGGCAGTCATTAAATATTAAAACTCCACAACAATCTCCTTTGACTCCATGCCTCATATCCAGGTCAGGCTGATTCAAGAGATGGGCTCCCATGGTGTTGGGCAGTTTTGCCCCTGCGGCTTTGCAGGGTACAATCCTGTCCTGGCTGCTTTCACTGCTGACATTGAGTGTCTGCAGCTTTTCCAGGAATATTGTTCAAGCTATCAATGGATCTACCATTCTGGAGTCTGGAGGATGTTGACCCTCTTCTCACAGCTCTACTAAGCAGTGCCCCATTGGGGTCTCTGTGTGGGGGCTCCAACCCCACATTTCCTCTTTGCACTGCCCTACCAGAAGTTCTCCATGAGGGCTCTGCCCCTGCAGCACACCTCTGCCTGGACATCCTGGCATTTCCATACATCATCTGAAAGCTAGGTGGAGGTTCCCAATCCTCAATTCTTGTCTTCTGTGCATCCACTGGACCAACACTATGTGGAAGCTACAAAGGCTTGGGGCTTGCACCCTCTGAAGCAACAGCTTGAGCTGTACCTTGGCCCCTTTTAGCCATGACTACAGTGACTGGGATGCAGGGCACCAAGTCCAAAGGCTGCACATGTCAAGAAGATCTTGGACCCAGCCCACAGTCATTTTTACCTCTTTTGATGGCCTGTGATGAAAGGGACTGCTCTGAAGATTTCTGACATGTCCTGGAGATATTCTCCCCATTGTCTTGGAGATTAACGTTTGGCACCTCATTACTTATGCAAATTTCTGCAGCTGTCTTGAATTTCTCCTAGAAAATGGGTTTTGCTTTTTCTACTGCATCATCAGGCTGCAAATTCTCCAAACTTTTATGATTTGTCTCCCTTTTAAAAATAAGTTCCAATTTCAGATCATCTCTCTCAAGTTCAAAGTTCCACAGATCTCTAAAGAAGGGGCAAAATGCTGCCAGTCTCTTTTTAAAGCATAGCAAGAGTCACCTTTGCTTTAGATCCCAATCAGTTCCTCATCTCCATCTGAGATCACCTCAGCTTGGACTTCATTGACTATATCACTATCAGCATTTTGGTCAAAACCACTCAACAAGTTTATAAGAAGTTCCAAAATTCCCCATATCTTCCTGTCTTCTTCTGAGCCCTCCAAACTGTTCCAACCTCTGCCTGTTACCCAGTTCCAAATTGCTTCAACATTTTTTAGTATCTTTATAGCAGTACATTAAAGTACTGTATCTTTAATACAGTAAATGGATACCTACTTCTGGTACCAATTTACTGTATTAATCTGCTTGTTTTCACACTATCAATAACTGCCCGAGACTGGGTAATTTATAAAGAAAAGAGGTTTAATTGACTCACAGTTCTGAATGACTGGGGAGGCATCTGGAAATTTACAAGCATGGTGGAAGGCAAAGGGGAAGCATGAATCTTCTTCACATGGTTGCAGGAGAGAGAAGACTGAGCAAAGGAGAAGCTTGCCGAACACTTACAAAATCATCAGATCTCATGAGAACTCACTCACTATCCTGAGGACAGCATGAGGGAAACCACCCCCATGATCCAATCACCTCCCACCAGGTCTCTCCCTCACCACCTGGGGATTACAATTCAAGATGAGATTTGGGTAGGGATACAAAGCCTAACTATATCAGACAGGATGGCAAAACAAGTTCTAAAGCAAATAAGAAAACACAAATCTAATCTAGGAGGCATCATATCAAAAAGGAGATAAGAGTGTGGTTTCTTTGTTTTTTGTTTTCTGTTTTGTTTTGTTTTGTTTGAGGCAGAATCTCACTCTGTCACCCAGGCTGGAGTGCAGTATGCAGTGACACAATCATGGCTCACTGCAGCCTTGACTTCCCATGCTCAGGTGACCCTCCCACTTCAGCCTCCCGAGTAGCTGGGACTACAGGCACACACCACTATGCCAGCTAATTTTTGATTTTTTGTAGAGATGGGATTTTGCATGTTGTCCAGGCTGGTCTGAAACTTCTGGACTCAGGGCATCCACCTGCCTTGGCCTCCCAAAGTGCTGGGATTACAGGTGTGAGCCACTGTGCCTGGCCAAGAAGTGGGGTTTCTGATACAATGGCCTTGGTGGAATTCAGAATTTAGAATAGCAGTGAGAGTCTAGTGAGAGTCCAGTGATGACGAGGGGCTTAATAAAGGTGGCCAATGAAAGGCAGAAGAAGATGGAAGAAGAAGCAATTGGCTCTCACAAGACTAAAATTCTAGGGCCTTCAGTCATCAACTTCTAGCCAATTTTCTGAAGCTTCTGGGCATACAGCAGTGTGTACCCCAAAAAGCTTCCATACAGTCACTGCATCTGGGTGCTGGTCACTCCACGGAATCTCTTGGGACATTTCCTCTCATATCAAATGTAACTGTCACTTTCATGTGGACAGTGTTTTATCCTTAACTTTGGCACATACTTAGATTTTAATATTCTGTTCAGTCCTCTATAATTGGCACCATAATTTGCAGAGTTCCTGGCTTTTATTATTGCATTGCATATAGTCTCAGCCAAGCTCTAAGAGACTATAAAGCCCGTGGCTGGAATTGGATTCAATGCTGTAGTGCAGAGCTCAAAACTGGTTGAGGAAAATCTGAAAGACCAGTTACTGAGAGACCAGAATGAATCAGGAGAGTGAGTGTGGTTCTTCAGATGAAAGTAAGGGGTTTAGGGAGAACACTGTTTTGTTTGCCTTATCTCTAGGGAATATTCTTATCTCCAGATACGTGGAATATACTTGTAAAAACTGTTTTGATATCCTTGTGTGCTAATGATCACATCTGTGCCAGTTCTGGTTAACTTAGATGGAATTCTTCTTTTCATTATGGGTGATGTTTTCCTGCCTTTCACATGGTTGTAATATTGCATTAAAACCTAGACATTCTGAATTTTATCTGGTTGGACATTGCATATTTTTGTATTTCTGTCAATGTTCTTGAGCTTTGTTCTGAAATGCAGTACAGACATTGAAAACAGTTTCATTCTTTTCCTGCACGAATACAGTTTCTTGCATTTCAGACGTGTTTAGATAAATTGGAGCAGTGGCTTGTCTAGTGCTTACTAGTTCCCACTAATAAGTCAAGAGCCTTCTGTATACTCTATCCAGTGCCCATGAATCATAAGATTTTCCAGCCTGGTTGGTGGTTCTATGCACTACTTCTGTCCTTGTGTGGGCAACAGGCATTGTTACCATTAATCCTTAATTTTCTCGTATGTGTGCACTGGCTGGTAACTACCTGAATGCTTGGGGTGAATACTTTGCAAACATTTAGAATTTTCTTCCTGTTCAGCCTTTTTCCTCCCTGGTACTCTCTCCTGAAGGTTCAAGCTTTCTTTCCTGACTTTCAGCTCTGCCTCCTCAACCCAGCAAGTTTGCATGGCTCTGGGTTCTCCCTGTCTTTTTGTGAGCTGGAAACTCTCTCAAGGTAGAAAACTGAGGACATGATAGTGCTAACTTCATCTCTGCCTCCTTTCATGGATCTCTTTTCTTCACTAGATATCTTGAAAACTGTTTTTTACATATTTTAGTCTATATTTTGGATGTTTAATACAGCAGAATAATCCCTATCCTTGTTACGTCTTCTTGGTGATGTGAAATGTTTAGGAAAAAGATTTTAAGAGCTTGCTTTGCAGTTTTCTGCAGAGCAGACACAGAGGTGGAAGGAGCATAGGTTTTCTATACACAAGTCTGAGTTTAAATTTTAGCTCCACTACGATGAGACCTTGGGAGGTGATTGTAGTTTTAAAGCTGCAGTTTCCTCATGTTTGAAATGGGGATAATGATAATGCCTGTTCTGTGTAGCTAGATGAATGATTAGCTAAGATTGTGCATGTAAAGCATCTATTAAATGTTGACTGCCAAAGTAACATTGAAACACTGATTTACTCTCCCCTCAGTAGAGCTATCATTTACCTCTCCCTTTTCCTTCAATCTACTGTTATCAACAGATCAACTTGTTTTATACTTTTATATTTTGATGCTTTTAATTTTTTTATATTTTATACTTTTGTGGATTAGCTAGTGTGCTAAATTCTTTATACCTTTTAACTCATGAAGCTCCCAACAACCTTGACATAGGTACTTGGCATTATTTTACAGATAAGCTGAAGCTACCACTTGTCACAACTAAACAAAAGACTACAAGCAAGAGTCATCCATCATATCCCAGACAATCCACAGAATAGGACAGATAATAAAATATTGGTATTTTTAGCCACTACATTTTGGAGTGATTTGTTAGTGGATGGCCAATCTTTCCTTTTGCTTAGAATTGAAGGCTTTTGTGGGATGCAGGACTTTGAGTGGTAAAACTGGAACAGTCTTAGGCAAACCAAGATAGACAGCAATAGATAATCAGAATAAGCCTGTGATCACCACTGTTTGATCACCATTGTTGCATGGTGATTAAGCAATAGATTCTGGATATAAAAACCAGCTGCTTCGACTGTGGACCTCACTATGCTATTCTGCCTCCAGAGTCAAATCAGAATATTAGATTAAGTCAATCTTAAATTCACTTCCATTTCTAAATCCCAAGTTCCTTAGCACATCTTCAGGGAAGACCTCCAGGTAGCCCCACTCCTCTTCTGAATCAGATGAGATTCCTGCAACATCATACACATACTTTGTGATGATCAGTTTTGCAATTATTTTATTAAAATGTGATTTGCTCACTAGACAGTGAGTTCATTATTGAATATCCAGCACCTACCTTAGTGTTCATTATGTGCAAAATGTCACTTCAATATTGGTTAAAATAATAAATGTTTTAAAGCTCCATAGACTGATTTTAAATTGTCTTTACAATGTGAGAGAATCGATTTTGATGCTGGTAAATGTCAACATTGTATTTCTGGATTGATGTACTTTGATTTGATATCTTCTCACAGGCAAGATGGAGAGGAAAGCATAAATTGGTTAATTTTACTTCATTCTCTAAAGAACAAATTCAAAAGGAATGTATAAAAATTCTCACAGTATCTGAAAATGTCAAGGTAAACTTGTATATTAAAACACATTTAAGTTGAACGTTTGAAATGGTCATACCTAAAAAGCTTTTCTATTTCTGTTACGTTCTGGAATTTAAATAAAATTGTTATATTTAAAATTTGTAACATGTTTATTTTAAAGTATGTGATATATTTTGTATAACCTTTTTTGATAGAAATATTAAACTCTGGACTACTTCCAATTATCTAAAATTCTGTTAATAACACTAGAATCTCGAAATAAAAAAGGAAAATAGTTCATAAGAAACAGTTTCCATGCCCCAAATTTTATCTGTACATCTTGACATCAAGAAAATCCACTTGCTTTTGCCTCACTGAGAATCCAGAATGCAATTAAACTAAGCAATTTCAAATGACTTACTTAAAGAACATTTTTTTTTTTAAATTGAGTAACAAAGTAAGCCGAAATAAACCTGAATAAATTAGAAAACTGAGTTGGGAATAACAGTGCTTCAGTCTCTGTTTTCCATGGATTTTTTGAAGTCTAACAAGCCCTGCTCTTGTTTTGCTGTGTCTAACAAAGTCGCAGTTTGCTACAATAGTCTGGTGTTCAAATCATGTTGACTTTTTCAATTAAATTCTATTGCTCTGGGGCCCCAAGGTGTCATCTGGAATCCCCCTCCTTAGTTGACAGATGAAATTTTGAGCACAGGAATGGAAAGGTCTGAAAGGATCTTTCTCCAGATAATTCAGCGAATAGATGGCACAACTGAAACTGAAAGCCAGACTGGCCAAAGCTTAGTTCCATTTTGTTTGTTTGTTTGTTTACCTGTGTTTTGTTTTGTGGATATGGGCAGGGAAGGGAGGGAAGAAAGAGAGCTGCAAGGATGCCTTCCTTTCAGGGTTTTTCCTTTGTATTCTTCCCTACACATTCAAGACAAAAATTTTACTTGTAATATTTTAACCCGCTGTTTAACTTAACATGACAATAAAAGCACTTTTTCTTGTTGCTTATAAAATCTTTGTGCACTTTATTTTTAATGGTTATACACTGGTATATTGAATGCATGTGCCGTCATTTATTAGATTGAATCATATGACTACCATTTTGTCGGTTAAAAATTGTTCACATTGGCAATTTCATATCATTCAACCTGTAACTATCCATTCTATGTCATGGGACATGTTTAGGTTTATAAATTAGCTGCAATAGATACCTTGAGGGAAAGTGACATTTGGTCAACTCACTTTTGCAGCAAACAGCATGCATGTGCTAGAGTGTCACCAGACACATTCTCCTGGGGAGCAGGTAGCCTCATAGCCAGAGTCTCCAGGACCATCGGTAGGAGTCAGTTACAGTTCCTACCTCCAGCCCAGGCCTTAGAAAAATGGCACAGAAATTTTTCCAAAGACGCTGTCACGGTCCTCACCCAACAGGCTTCTGTTTGTGGGGAAGCACCTTTGCAGGTCTTGGCAAGGCCCGATGAGACAGCTTTTGAGAGCTTGTTGCATTTGGATGCTGCTGCATCTGTGCTCTCTGTAGCCACTAGGAAAGAACAGCCTGCCTTCTATTCTACTGCCTTTGGATCTTTAAATGGCTAGCTTGTTTTTTTAAGCATTGGAGTTGACGTTGCAAGGCAAAAATAACAGGTTGGCTTTTTACTATTATATTTGAATTGAGTAATGCTTGAAAAAATTTAAAAAGTTCTTACCTATAAACCAGGATTAATAGCGACAGTTTTTAGGGTTGGGGGAAAAGCATGATTATAAGTAATTATTGAAAGTATTAGCAAGTCCTGATCTAATCGTTATCACCCATACACATACATTTTCTCTGGATCTAATGAGCTGTGGAATGGAAAGAAGCCATAGACAGAATTCACAAGGCTGAACTAGATGTAATGTCTGGAAAGGCAGGCAAAACCACAGACTCGGTCAATTATTAACTATATAGCTTTAGAAAAGGCTTTTTTTTTTTTTTTTTGAGGCAAGATCTCCTTCTCTTACCCAGTGCAGTGGTGCAATCACAGCTCACTGCACCCTCAACCTCCAGAGCTTCAGCCATCCTCTCACCTCAGCCTCCTGAGTAGCTTGGACTATAAGCAAATGCCATGATACCCAGCTAATTTTGTACTTTTGTAGAGATGGGGTTTCGCCATGTTGCCCAGGCTGATCTCAAACTCCTGGGCTCAAGCAATCTACCTGCCTTGGCCTCCCAAAGTGCTGGGATTACAGGCCTGAGCCACCACGCCCCGCCCCTTTTCTTTGCTGAGCCCCAGTGTTCTCACTACTGAACTTGGTGTGGCTGAAGAGATTCCTGTTCATGAATGTAAAAAAATACCTGGTACATTGGAGAAGCCCCATCAATGCTACTAAGGAGGCATGCAGTGTATCAGTTAACAGCACAGGCTTTCAGCATGTAGATCTGAATTCAAATACTATCTCTATCATTATATATGAATACAAATACTATCATTAGATTTTTTTTAACTCTCAGGGATTCAGTTTCTTCATTTGGTAAAATAATTATACCTGCACTTAGAGATGTTGTGAAAGATCAAAGGAGAGAATGTACGTGTTGTGTTTAATCTAGCATCTGATACATGGTAAATGTTAACTAAATGGTGGTTGATTTATATTTTTAGATTATAATATTTTCTTCCACTCTTCTTTTGACAAGAACTTAGAACGTAGTCAGATCCCTTTTCCATTCCAGTTATTCATGTGTGCCCCAGTATGCTTTCCAAACTCTAGCTGCTTGTCAAAAATGAATATTGTGCGCCATTTTGATCTGCTCTTCTTTTCACAGTTCCTTCATGGTGGCAAGTTGTTTCTTCTCTATATGTCACAAAAATGCTTAATAATAGATGCTAATCCTAAGGCACTCTAGTAACCATTTCTAACTGCTTGTATTCCAAAACCATGGTTGTTTTACATGCTCTAAGCATGTTTAATTAAATCTCTGTTTTCACCAGCTGAATGAAATGAAAGGTTAATCAAAAGAAAGCCTCTATGTATGTGTATGTGTGTGTATATATATATGTGTCTGTATGTGTCTGTGTGTGTTATGTGTGCACAAAGATAGATATATATAAAGAAAGAAAGATGACAGGTGATTGATAGAGATAAGTAGGTAGATATATACATAGATAGGAGACAAATAGACAGACATGGGGGCCCACATTTAAGTACCAAGATCATGAAATTATTGTAAGTGTGCCATGAAGTCTTTCTCCTTTTACGTTTATTTATTTATTTTTTTACAATAAGGATTCTATGCAAAAGTATGAGACTCTTCTGCCAATTTCTGCCTACCTACTAAAAAATCTGGACACTGTAATAGTTAATTTCTAGCTCATGTGGATCACATTTCTGTAGGTTAGAAAGCAAATAGCAGTCCCAACTATCTGTCACTTAGAGATTTATTACTTAAACTAAAAGGACGCTTGTTAGAGCAGGAATTCTATTACACATCAATCAAAACCAGGGATTTGCCTAAGGTTAGTCTTGTCCTTGTTGTTCAGCCAAAATCTGCTCTTCAACTTTAGATTTAACCTTTAGAAGGATGTATGACTGAATTTCAGCTTAATTTCCTCCATCCTTGAACTTAAGTGATTGTACGAAGAAGTAAGTATGTGAAAAAGCACTAGAAATAAAAATTATGCATATGAAATAAGTAATTATATTTATCTTAAACCTGCTTCTCTCCCAGGATATGCACCAGGCTCCTACATGACCTACATCATACATACGATGTTTGGAACCATTGTAGCTATGGAACCGAGGTCCTTAGGATCTGAACATGGAAATTGGATACTCCTACCCTTGCTAGTCTAGGGGGAAATGCCACACCACAGAATATGGGATGTGACTTCGTGGGCAGTTGCCAAAAATAGGCCAGGTGAATAAAACTCAGAAAGTGCAGGGAAATCATTTTCCCATTGAGTGAAGTTTGACCAAGTGGGAGAATATGGGAAACAGTCTACATGTTCTATAGTCTGTTTCTCCTCCTGCAGGTGTAATAGATAGAACTGAGAAACCAGCTGCCTTTTGTGGCAATGTAGTTTCAAAATTCACCATCTTGATTTTCTTCCCCTCTTCCCTGCTTGAGCATGAGCACTTCCTTTATTCCTATTCTTGTTTTGTTGGAATTAAACCTCCAAATAAAACATCAACACTTAAGTTTTGACTAAGGCTATTTTGTAGGGAAGCTGAAATAAGATGGCTGGTTGCAGGAATAGTTCTAGAATGCATACCTACAGGTTGAGATTTTGCACTAAAATAGATTCTCTGTCTAGAAGCAATGGCCACCATTGTTGTTAGTAGTAGGTGCAGTGTTAATAACCCATAGCATGCAATCACATAAAAATTATTAAAATTTTTAGCCGTAGATAGTGTGATGAGGTACAGGATGAGATCAAATCATTGCAGGATCAGTTGATGCTATATTAATCCATATGAAAGAAATGGTAGTTAAAAAATTATAGTGTGGTAGTTTCTTTTGACAACATCGGAGGCTTTGCAAGCAGAAAAGGATAGGTTTAATGCAGTTAATTACGATATAATACTTTTTATGAAAATCAGAAGGCTATTATAGTAACTTTTAAAAGACTAACATGTTGCAAAATAATAGTTGTTTTTTTCAGCACCCAGTTCAACCACACTTTATTGCCTTCAAGACAACAATTACAGCTAAGTTTCAGCATGAACCAACAAGAAAATTATAGCCCCTTATCCAAGAATAAATAATCCATACTTCACAAGAATTGCAGCACATGGTTAATAGATACCAGGAAAATAGGAAAGAGCACATGTGAAGATGTATCTTGAGGGTACTATACCCAGGAACATGGAATATAATGCTGGATGGATAATAATTCATTAAGAATTGGCCACTCACCTGTTGTTAGGGATTTGGTGTTCTGGAAAGGACATCTGAAAATATCCCTGTTAGCATTGTAGATGGCTCCAAAGCCTGGACTTACTAATCACCAATAGTAATCAAAGTAAAGATTCCAGACTTCCTTCTTATACTACTAGAGAAGGATTCACGAGGCTTAGAGAGGTAGTATATTAGGCTGTTCTTGTGTTGGTATAAAGGAATACCTGAGGCTGGAAAATTTATAAAGAAAAAAAGTTTAATTGACTCATGGTCCTGAAGGCTGTACAAGCATGACACCAGCATCTTCTTGGCTTCTGTGGAGGCCTGGGGAAACTTTTACTCATGGTAGAAAGCTAAGTGGGAGCAGGCACATTATGTGGTCAGAGTAGGAACAAGAGGGGGCTGAGGGAGGTGCTACACACTTCTAAACAACCAGATCTCATGAGAACTCACTGTTGTGAGGTCAGCACCAAACCATGAAGGATATGCCCCCATGACCCAAACACCTCCCACTAGGCCTCATTTCTGACACTGGAGATCATATTTCATGATGAGATTTGGGGAGACAAATATCCAAACTATATCAGATAGCAATGACAGAATGGATTTATTATGTAATTTTAGAACCCATCACTTGACTTACATTTTCTTGGAAGGCCAGAACACACCTTTCTATTAGAACAGTGAGGAATGTGCTGGTAAACAGTTCACTATTGCCTTGAGATCCACTCGAGTGGCTCTCGTATGCAGATCCTGCCATTGGAACTAAGCCCCCTAATCTCTTAGGGATGACGGGATTCTGTACTAGAAGAAGCCAGATTGTAGGACCATCATAAGCAGGGTAGATATAATGGACTTCATGGTTAGAGTAGCAGTAAAGGTGCATTGACCCCCAGGAATCTGTGTCTATGGTAACAAATATTCTGTCAGGGAGATAGAAGGATACCCTAATAGGTATAACTTGGTTTCTAAAATCAGAAGAAATCTAGATATGGTGAGCAAAAGGCTGACATCAGCCACCAAAATTTAAAATGACAGAACCTCATCCAGTTCTCAGACCTAACTCCGTTCACAGTCCCATAGTTCACTGATTGAAGGAGAGTCCAGATTCTCTTGAAGAAGAATCCTATAATGCCACGAAATGTGTGTATAATGGTGTGTTTAATAAGTTATCATCAATCCTTTCCCAGAGAAATCTATGCTATTCTCCAGAATGACCAAGCAGTGAAGAAGCAAATCACCCAGACTTTTTGAAGACAGTTAAATACAGGGTCTAAACTGACACTGATGTCAGGGAAACGAAAATTCCATTTTAGTCCCCTTGTTACAATGGGACTTATATAAGCTATCTGGTAAATTACCTTGGCTCCCATATTTCTCGAAATGGATACGATGGGTCTACACACTCATACTATATGTGTTTATTTTCACTCATCATATTCTGTGCTTGTTTACTTGTGCCCCAAATGAATAACTGGGATATATAATGGCTTAATGACAGGGACAACCAAATGGAGTTCTTTAAACTGCCCATACATCAGATTGGCAAATCAGAAGCAATGCCTAATTCCTGGATGGCTGATGTAGAGATTAGTGCCTGTGGGTATCACATCCCTCAGCCAACCACGTCGTTTATCCTTACCTGTGGGGGAGTTTCTTTCTGCACTGACTGCATCACACATACCTCAAGCAACTCCCACACCCATTCTTCAGTGGCAGTCCTCAACCAAGGAGTTTGAGTGTGGTGAGTAAATGCCCTAGTTTCTCAATCTTTGGAGGGAAAATTTTGAAGCACCAAGGAGTTTGAGTGTGGTGCGTGAATGCCCTAGTTTCTCAATCTTTGGAGGGGAAATTTTGAAGCACATTCTACAGAATTCCTTAATCAGTTCCCAGAAAGACTGATCTCCAATATCCCACAGTAGCTCAGTAACACAAAATACATTGGCTCTTCCTCCTTCCCAGTCCCAGTTTCAGGCTCTGCTTCTGGTGAAACACAAACTAAGAGAGTGCTTCCATCAAAGACTTGAAAGATTCCTGGGGCTATGTTGCCCTCATACCCCAATTCAATTAGCTTTTCGCAAGCCTGATCTGTCCTGCTAGCTGTCAGTCGTCCACTGAAAATGAATCAGGTTGTAGTTTTTATTGTAGTAGCTGTGCTGGAAGCATTATCTTTACCAGAGTCAAACAACACAGCCTCTGGCAATTTGTATGTAACTACTGATTAAGGAAATGCTTTCCGCCCCCCGCCCCCCCCATACCAATCAAGAGTGAAGATCCAGCAATATATGCTTACTTTCTTGCCTCAGAACTATGGAGGCTAGGCATGGGTCCCACAGTGCAGGTTCCATGTACTGTCAACAGCAGAAACTGATGCTGAGCATTAATTTTGGGCCCATTCCTCGTGCAGACCAGACAACCAACTGATGGCAAGCTGACTATAATTCCTTCCACACTGGAGAGGGTAGTTATTTTTTCATACCAGAATTAATACATATTTCACATATAAAAATATAGGGGAGTTACTGCCCTTGGCATAATAATTCATAAATGATGGACAAGAGACAAAAGAGAACCAGCAAATGAACTTCTCTCCTTTCCTCCCTCTAGGGGATTATTCTAAGGCACCATGTTTCTGTCGGGTCTGATCGGAGGTGTCCTGTACAACCAAATGACTGTTTACACCTTTGCATAGAGCTGTGGCTAACTCACAAATACACCCACTTTCCACTTTCTTTTCTGCTCACTTCACTTTCTCCTCAATCTTACTGCTCTGAATTGCACCTCCTGATAAAGTGTTAGTACTTGAAATTTGCCATAGGCTCTGCTTTTTAGGGAACCTGGACTAAGTCAATGTCTTCTTTAATGAGTAAACAAAGTTTTGCATTGAAAGTTTTATTCAATAAAATTTTTTCACTATTGTCAACTAAACATTTAAGTCCATGACTTAAAGGAAATACAAGCATATAATTAAAATATTTAAAAACAGAGCAGAAGGCAAGCTTAAACTCTTGGACATAACATTTAGCTTATACCTTCAGAGATAGCAAATAAATGAAAAGCTTTGCTCCACAACTGATTTTAAAATAAAATAATCATTTAGTGTTACAAAGTATAGTATAGGGACATAAGAAAAAATCTGGCATCTGACGATGCTGAGAAATCATTGCTTATTAACATTTACAAATACAAATATCAGAATTTTAAAAGCTTGTGGATTTTAACAATGAAATTCTGGTGATAATAATATTTCCTTTTTAAATTAAATTCCAGATTTAATTGGTATCATATAAAATAAGGTGGCAGTATTTGGCTCTGGCTTTGGCTTTGGTCAAATATCGATCTTTACACTCAATCGTTTGACATTTGTCCAACATGAATTTTTAAGACACATCTGAAGTGAATCCCCCTCTTTAAATTCCACTGAGTGGCATTTGTTAAGAATATAGTACAGAAGCTAATAATACTCACGGTAGTCGTAGTAACAACTAATTAAATATACCGAACAAACGCTTTGTTACAGGCACTCCATGGAACACTTTAAATGCACAATTAATTTAGTCTGTGTAATAATTTTTCACAAAGTACATAATAATTATCACAAAGTACAAGATAATTTTTCATTTATGCCCATAATAATTTCCTTAGGTGAGAACATTTACCATCAGGAAACTGAAAGACAGAGAGTTTAACAAATTGCTCACTGTCATCCACCTTATAAGTGATAGATACAAGTAGGATTTCAGGTCAGTCTCAGCCAGAGCATATGCTCTTTATAACAGGGAGTAATTTTGTGAGTATTTATTCTCTGCTGGGCGTTGTACTATGACGCTTTTCATGTTTTAAATCCCAGCAAACAAAAGAGACAGCTATTGCAATTGTTTCCATTTGAAAAATGAGGAAAGAAAAGGCACTGAGAGATGAAGTAATTTGCCCAGAGTTACACAATTAGTAACTGGAAGAGCAGGGATTCAAGAAATCTGGCCCTAAAGCTTACTCTGTATCATTCACTCCCTTTCTCCAGTTCCAGCCAGATAGAAAGTGTATCTTTAAGGATTACTGTAATTGATTAATGTAACATCTTTATTTTCTGACTGTGACCTCAGTCTTTCTTAACAAATCCTTTGCTGGCCTTATAATGTCTTGAATACAAGAATTCTGCCAGATTTTTATGTAGAGGCGTATGCAGATCAAGTAGCCTCATGCACAGTGGGCACGAGATAGGTAAGCGGCCCCTCTAAAGAGAATGGTTTTATAATAAAACTATTTTTGGAGGCTGCGTGCTCTACATAATATATACAGGAGGTGGGATTGTTCTGATGCTCTCCTAGACAGGAAAATCCATGGGAAAAATCATACCTTATAGAAGATACAACAGAGTCAGCTTTTGACACTGACGAATACATTAAAGGAAGACAGCTTCAGGCTGTACCTTCTTTACTTTTTCAAAATCCCTGCCTTCCTTATAAAAATAAAATAAGCACTTTACAGTCTTCATTTTATGAGAGTTGCTATCGGTCTGCTTGGATGACTTTGGAAGATAGGTGGTGACTAAAAATATAATTTTAGTCCACTTGATTCTAATAGCTCATTTGCTTGACAATACTTGAAAAGGTCTAAAATTTAAGATGTTATAAAACACTAAAGGGAATATTTACATAATAAATATTCCCATGGCATAAGTGTTCTTAGAATTTTTAAAATAAACATACATGAACTTCTTACAAAAAGAAATTGCAAATATAAATGTCACACAATTCTGGTGTTAATTAATGAATCTTCACTACTCTCATGGTTGTGATGAGCTAATATTATAATCTATTACCTATACATTCCCAAATTCACACAGCGTTCAGTTCTTCACCAGTATAAAGGCTGAAATTATGTGTATTTCTATTTCTATGATTTGTTCTCTAAAAATCTTATGGAATGATGTTTGAATAAACCTTTACCCCATTTGTAAACCAAAGTGTAATTCTGAAGAAGTAAAATTTCCTCTTTTGTATTAAGTGTGTTTTGAAAAAAAAAAAAAAAAGCATACCACCTTGTAATCACCACCAGAATCAAGATATAAAGATAGAGAACATTTTTATCACTTCCAAAATAAATTCTCTGTGCCCCCATTTAATCAATCCCTCCACTCCAATTTATTATTCATATAAATGGGATCATACAGTACACAGACTTTTGGGTCTGTTTTCTTTCATTTAGCACAATGCATTTAAGAATCATTTAAGTTGTTGCATGTTTTAGTAGTTCTTTCCTTCTAATTGGTAAATAGTATTCCATTGTATAAAGGTGCCATGGCTTGCTTATCTGTTCACCAGTTGAAGGCCATTTGAGTTGCTTCTAATTTGGGGTTATTAATACCAAAGTACTACAAACACAGACAAAAGTATTTGTATGAACAAAAAGTTTTATTTTTTCTAGGTGAATACTTCTGAGTAGAATGAAATTGTATGGCTCATGCATATTTAACTTTATGAGAAATTGCCAAACTGTCTTTCAAAGAGGCCATAGTATTTTGCATTCGCATGAATAACATATGAAAATTCCTATGTGTATCCTTGTCAGCGTAGGTTATTATCAATGATTATTTTAGCCATTTTAATAGCTTAGAATAGCAATCCCTGCTTTTCTTCTGTTTTCCATTTGCTTGGTAGATTTTTTCCCCCATTTCTTTATTTTGAGCCTATAGGTGTCACTGCATGTGAGATGGATCTCTTGAAGACAGCATACCATTGAGTCTCATTTCCTTATCCAACTTGTCAACCTATGTCTTTTTTTGTTTTTTTGTTTCTCAGACAGAGTCTTACTCTGTCGCCCAGGCTGGAGTGCAGTGGCGCAGTCTTGACTCACTGCAAGCTCTGCCTCCCGGGTTCACGCCATTCTCCTGCCTCAGCCTCCCGAGTAGCTGGGACAAAAGGCACCCACCACCATGCCCGGCTAAATTTTTGTATTTTTAGTAGAGACAGGGTTTCACCTTGTCAGCTAGGATGGTCTCAATTTCCTGACCACGTGATCCACCTGCCTTGGCCTCCTAAAGTGCTGGGATTACAGGCGTGAGCCACTGTGCCTGGCCCACCCTATGTCTTTTAATTGGAGCATTTAGCTGTTTACATTCAAGGATAGTATTGATATGCATGGATTTGATTCTGTCATCATGTTGTTAGGTGATTATTATGCAGACTTGTTTGTATGGTTGCTTTATAGTGTCAATGGTCTATGTACATAAGTATGCTTTTGTGGGCCAGTACTTGTCTTTCTTTTTCATATTTAGCACTCCCTTCAAGACCTCTTGTAAGGCCAGTCTGTTGGTAAGGAATTCCATTAGCATTTGCTTCCCTGAAAAGGGTTTTATGTCTCCTTTGCTTATGAAGCTTAGTTTGTTGGGATATGAAATTCTTGGTTGGAATTTCTTTTCTTTAACAATGCTGAATACAAGCACCCAATCTCTTCTGGCCTGTCGGGTTTCTGCTGGAAGGTTCACTGGTAGCCTGATGGGGTAGGCTTTGTAGGTGACCTGCCTCTTCTCTCCAGCAGACTTTAATATTTTTTCTTTCATTTCAACCTTGGAGAATCTGACAACCAGGTGTCTTGAGATGGTCATCTTGTATAGTACCTCGCAGGGGTTCTCTTCATTTCCTGAATTTGAATGTAACCCTCTCTAGCAAAGTTGGGGAAATTTTCATGGATGATACCCTGAAATATGTTTTCCAAGTTGCTTGCTTTCTCTCTCTCTCTCTTTCAGGGATATCCTATCAATGAGTTACAGATTTGGTCTTTTTACATAATCCCATATTTCCTGAAGGTTTTTTTCATTCTTCTTTGATCTCTTTTCTTTATTTTTGCCTGATTTATTTGGGAGAACCTATATTTGAGTTCTGAGATTCTTTCCTCAGCTTGGTTGATTCTGTTGTGGATAATTGCAATTGTATTTTGAAATTCTTAAAGTGAGTTTTTTAGCTCTATCAGTTCAGTTCAATTCAGTTCTTTCTTAAAATGGCCATTTCACCTTTCATAACCTTTATTGTTTTATTGTTTTTCTTAGAATCCTAGGATTGGGTTTCAACTTTCTCCTGAATCTTGATGATTTTTGTTCCTATCCATATTCTGATTTCCATTACTGTCATTTCAACCATTTCAGCCTGGTTGAGAACCATTCATTACTGGGGAACTGGTATGATCATTTGGCAGTAAGAAAACACTGGCTTTTTGAGTCGCGAGAGTTCTTGCACTGGTGCTTCCTCATTTGTGTGGGCTGATGTTCCTTCAGTCTTTGAAGCTGCTGCCCCCCTTTTTTTTGTTTTATGTTCTTTGATGTTGTTGGGGATTTGATTGTGGTATAACGTGGGCTTACTCAATTGGTCATTTCTGAAAGATTTTAGGGGACTAAGGCTAAACTCAGCACCCCAGGGCTGTGTGCTGTAACTCTGGGGGGCTGGTATCAGACCCCTGGCTTTGTTCTCTGGCCCCTCCAGGTTAGAACCTGCTGCACTAGAGTGGACAAGGTGTTCCCAGACAGATGACTACATAAATCTGCTGGGTGGTGCTGAACAAAGCAGTTAGTTGGGGTGGTGGCAAAGGGATTCATGCTTATTTGTGTATGCCAGCAGGAGAGGCAACAGGCAGGGTGCACATGCATTGGCTAAGGTGGGGTCCTGGTGGGACCAAGGCTACTATGTTCCTGTGCATGCTTATGTTGGTGGTAATGGTGTCAGTGGCAGGATGCTGGATGGATCAGGGCTTCTAGTCTCTGTGTGTGAGTTTGCAGCCATGGTGCGGGCTGCATGGGAGGAGGTTGCCAGCAGATGCGGTGGGGGCAGGGTGTGCTCATGCTAGCAGCAGTGTTGTGGCGGGGGGGTATTGCAGTGAACTCACATGTTCTGGTGGGGAAAAGGAGGTAATGAGGTCCACCCACCACAAACTGGCAAGCTGATGAGGGGGTAGAGAATAGCCATGGGCAAGTGCATGCTGGTGAAGTAGCATAGGACAGGCTGTGCCAAGGGAGGCTGCACATGGACTGGTAATGTAAGCAGGGCTGCTCTGCTGGAGTTCTCTGACAATTAGGTGTGGTTTACCAGCACATAAGCTATGACGAGGGCCCCTGGAAAGCACCCTGGTTGGATATCTGAGGCTGCACTGCAAGAAGGCACTGCCAGGCTGGATACCCAGGGGAGACCTGTGGACGGGGTTTGGGGGGGCACTCAGGTTGGACTGGTGCCAACTCATGGGCAAGATAACCCTGCTCTATTCAGTTCTGACAGTCCCCTTAAGGTTTCTGTGTCTGAGAGGAGCATGGTGACTTTTAGGGGATAGGTGTCCCTGGCCATGCTCCAATGCAGAAATTTCCACATCAGACTCTCTGGGTTCCACATAGGCTTGAGTCCTGCCCCTATCATCTCTCCAAGCAGCTCTATCTGCCAGCTCAAGTGTCCATGAGGGTTGTAGGGTCTCCTGCTGCCAGGATTCCAGAGGTTCCTCGTGAGAATGGATCATTTCTCACCCATTCAACTCATCTCTTCCCCAGGAATCACTGACGGTCAGGAATGAGTCCTGGTGTGCAATAGCCCCATGCAGGGTTTCCAGCTTCCATGCCCTTCATCCTAGCATCTGTGTCTTCTCTCCCTTCACTCTCAGTGCTTTCCCTCAACAGATCAGCTCAGAGTCCACCAATCTTCTTGATGTCCTGGTCTTTTTGTGGCAGATATTCCTCCTGGCTGTATCTAGTTGGCTATCTGAGTCCCCTGGATTTCTGTGTTCCATTGATCTCTGTGTTTTTGCTTTTGTCAGTATTACACTGTTTTGATGACTGTAGCTGTGTAGTAAGTCTTGAAATTGGGCCGTGTGAGTTTTTCAATTGTGTTCTGTTTTCAAAGTGTTTTGCTTATTAGTTCCTCTACCTTTTCATATATCTATCAAAAAGCTTGCTAGAATTTTGATTACAATTGTGTTCCATTTATAGAAATCTTTGGGAAACGTTGACATCCTATCATTATTGAGACTTGCATTCCGTAAATGTGAACTACATTTCCAATTATTTAAGGCTTTGGTTTATTTCATCAGTGTTTTGTAGTTTTCAGCATATAGATATTGCACATACTTCGTTAGATTTATACCTGCATATTCTTATACTTTCTTTCTATCTTAAATTTCACAAATATTTATTCAACTCTTTCTTGGTGGCAGAAACTTTTCTTAAGAACTAAATAGGACTGAATTTTTCTAAAAGTAACTGACTTCATGGACCATTAAATAGTGATAGACAGTAAATACATCAAATATTTAATATTCTTGATAGTGATAAATCTTATCAGACAAATGTCTTAGGTGGGACTAATGTAGAGGGTGGTGGTTACTTAAATAGTGTAGCCATAGAAGGCCCTATTTTCAAGGTTAAATGAAGAAAACAAACCCTTGAAGGCATTTCTTAGCAGTCGTTGATGAAAAGATTAACAAGGCAAATGCCCTGAGAAAAGAGTGTCTGTGTATTAGAGAAATGGCAAGACAAACCATGTGGTTGAATGAAGTAATAGACAGGACTAGGAAAACACAGTCAGAGAGATAAAAGGGAGTGATGTGTATAAGGCATTGTTGGCCATCATAAGAACCTTGGGATTTAGTCTGAATGAAGTAGAAGACATTCTAGAATTCTGAGAATAGGGAAGTCATGAATTAACTTATATTTTATTTATTTATTTATGTATTTTACATTAAAACAAGATTTTTTTAAATTCTTTTTTAAAATTATACTTCAATTTCTGGGGTACATGTGCAGAACATGCAGGCTTGTTACATAGATATACACGTGTCATGGTGGTTTGCTGCACCCATCAACCCGTCGTCTACATTAGGCATTTCTCCTAATGCTGTCCCTCCCCCAGCCCCCC
>NW_016807218.1:713501-761641 GCF_001698545.2 Rhinopithecus bieti | reverse complement strand
TTCGGCCATCTTGCTCCGCCCAAGTTATATTTTAAAAGAACTTCATTCAGACTAAATCCCCAGGTTCTTATGATGGCCAACAGTGCCTCAGATTGCACCACTGCAGTCTGGCCTGGGCAACAGAGTGAAACTCTGCTATCATGACTGTGTTAAGACTAAACAGTAGGGGAATAATACTGAAAGCAGAGAGACCAATTAGGAGACCGCTGCAACAATTAAAACATGAAACTATTAACACGATGCACCAGCAATCATATTTTAACAAGCTCAACATCACTGGTCATTAGAGAAATGCAAATCAAAACCATAATGAGATACCATCTCACACCAGTCAGAATGGCTATTATTAAAAAGTCAAAAAATAACAGATGCTGGCAAGGTTGTGGAGAAAAAGGAGCGCTTATAGAGCACTGGTGGGAGTATAAATTAATTCAACCATTGTGGAAAACAGTGTGGTGATTCTTCAAAAACCTAAAAACAGAAATACCATTTGACTCAGCAATCTCATTACTGGGCATATACCCAAAGGAATGTAAGTCGTTGTATTATAAGGACACATGCACACATATATTCATTGCAGCACTATTCACGATAGCAAAGACATAGAATCAGCCTAAATGCCCATCAGTGATATATTGAATAAAGAAAATATGGTACATATATACCATGAAATACTATGCAGCCACAAAAAAGAATGTGATCATGTCTTTTGCAGGACATGGATGGATCTGGAGGCCATTATCCTAAGCAAACTAAAGCGGGAACAGAAAACCAAACACCATGTGTTCTCACTTACAAGTGGGTGCTAAATGACGAGAACACATGAACACAAAGGGGGCAACAACACAAACTGGGGCCTGTCAAAGAGTGGAGGGTAGGAGAAGGGGGAAGATCAGGAAAAATAACTAATGGGTACTAGGCTTAATACTTGTGATGAAATAATCTGTACAGCAAACCCCTGTAACACAAGTTTACCTATATAACAAACTTGCACATGTACTCTTGAACATAAAAGAAAAGTAAAAAAAAAGAAAATACAAGGATTGAGCTGCAATATTTATACTGGACAATGTGAGATGCTTATATTTTGGTAAAAGAGAGAAGAATTTTCAGATGGATTGTACGTAGGCTGTTTTAAAAGGAAAGCAGTGAAAAAAAGGATTCAACAAAGTTCTTCAGGCTAAAGGAAAAAGAAATAGAAAAAAATTTGTTATGCACAAATAGGAACAAAGAGTGTTGGAAATGCTAAATATATGGGCAAATAAACAGGCATTTATTAAAACGTAATTTAATGTTTAAATCAAATTAATGACAACATATTATAGGATTTATAAAATATGTAGAAGAAAATAGCCCAAAGAGCAGGAGGGGATAAATGTAAGCAAACAACAAGGTTCTTACATTATATATGAAGTAAGTATAATATTATGTGAGGTTAGATTGTGATAATTTAAGGATCTATTTTACAAACTTTAGAGCACTTGTTCACAAAGTGTAGTCTTCTCCAACCTAATAAAGGATAGAATGAACTGTTGTTACTCACAACACTTGCGACACGAAATGCGCGCCTTTCCTCCCCCTGTCACATCAACCAATTCTCCAACTGTCCAGACAATCAATTCTCCAACTATCCAGTGTGTACACCAAAAAAATAGAAAAACTTCAAATAAACAACCAATGATGCAACTTAAAGAACTGGAAAAGCAAGGGCAAACAAAACCCCAAATCAGCAGAAGAAAAGAAATAATAAAATCAGAGCAAAATATATGAAATTGAAATGAAAAAAATACAAAAGATCAATGAATAAAAGTTGGATTTTTGAAAAGATAAAGAAAATTTACAAATTTTAGTCACACTAAGAAAAAAGAGAAGATACAAATAAATAAAATCAGAGATGAGGAAGGAAACATTACAACTGATACTGTAGGAATTCAAAGGATCATTAGTGGTTAATATGAGAAACTGTATGACAATAAATTGTAAAATCCTGAAAGAAATGGGTAAGTTCCTAGACACATATAACCTACCAAGATTGAACCATGAAGAAATTCTAAACCTGAACAGACTAGTAACAAGTAATGAGAGAGAAGACATAATAAAATGTCTCCTGGCAAAGAAAAGCCGAGGACCAGATGGCTTCACTGCTGAATTTTACCAAACATTTATTTTATTTGATTTTAAATATTTTTTATCTCAATAGCTCTTGAGGTACAAGTAGTTTATGGTTATATGGATGAATTGTAGAGTGATGAAGTCTAAGATTTTAGTGCACCTATTACCTGAGCCGTTTTTATCCCTTTTGTCCATTGGGGAAAGAACAGTCTCTTCAATAAATGGTGCTGGGAAAACTGGATATCCATATAAAGAATAATAAAACTAGACCCTTGTATCTCACAATATAAAAAAGTCAAACCAAAGCTGATTAAATTTAAATCTAAGACCTCATACTATAAAATTACTGTAATAAAACTTTAGGGAATTAGACTGAGCAAAGATTCCTTGAATAATAGCCCACAAACATAGGCAATAAAAGCAAAACTGGGCAAATGAGATCTCATCAACTTAAAAAGCTGCTGCACAGCAAAGGAAACAGTCAACAAGGTAAAGATAACCCACAGAATGGGAGAAAATATTTGCAAACTACCCATCTGACAAGGGATTAATAACCAGAATATATAAGGAGCTCAAACAAGTCTAGTAGGAAAATCATCTAATAGAAGTACAAGAAAAAATAGACAAATCCATGAATATGGTCAGTGATTTCAATACCCCTCTCACAATAATTGACAGAGCAAGTAGAAAATCAGTAAAGATGTAGGAAACTTTCATTATCAACTAACTAGAGCTATTTTACATTTCTATAACACATCATCCAACAATAGCAAAATGTACATCGTTTTTGAATGCACATGGAAAATTACTGAAATGGACCTTATTCTGAACCACAAAATAAGCCTCAGTAAATTTAAAACATTTCAGTTTATACAAGGTGTGTTCTCTGATCGCAATTGATTTAAATTAGAAATCAGTGACAGGCCAGGCTTGGTGGCTCATGCCTGTAGTCCCAGCACTTTGGGAGGCTGAGGCTGGGGGATTACCTGAGGTCAGGAGTTCAACACCAGCCTGAGCAAAACGGTGAAACCACGTCTCTACTAAAAATACAAAAATTAGCTGGCCGTGGTGGCACGTGCCTGTAATTCCAGCTATTTGGGAGGCTGAGGCACGAGAACTGCTTGAACCCAGGAAGTGGAGGTTGCGTGAGCCAAAACCACACCACTGCACTCTGGCCTGGGCAACAGAGTAAGACTTTGTCTCAAGAAAAGAAAAGAAAAAAAAGTACTCAGTAACAGAAAGATCTCTAAAAACATCCAAAATATTTGGAAACCAAAGAACATACTTCTAAATCACCATTGGATGAAAGGATCAAACATGAGAGAAATTAGAAAATAGTATTTGAACCAAATGAAGATGAAAACAGAATATATAACTTGTGAGATCTGTTAAAGTAATCCTTAGAAATTTATAGTACCATATGCCTATCTCAAATCAATGACCTCTTCTTTCTCTTTAAGAAACCAGAAACAAAATAGCAAATTAAAGCCAAAGCACATAGGAGAATGAAAATAATAAAGACCAAATAGAAATCAATGAAATAAAATTCAGAAAAATAATAGTCAGTGAATCTATAAGCCGGTTCTTTGAGAAAATCCACGAAATTGAAAAAGAGATATATTTATCAGGAAAAAAGAGAAGATACAAATTATCAATATAAATAATGAGAGAGATTACATACAACAAATTCTACACGTTCTAGAAAGATAATAGGGGAATATTACGAACAATGTTATGTCAATAATTTTGACAAGATAGACAAAATGAAAAAATTCCTTGAAAAATGTAATCTGTATTCTACCAGATCTCAGTCCAAAAGAAATAGCTAACATGAGTAGTTCTATATCTATTATAGATATTAAAATTATAGTTTAAACGTCACCAGGGACTCCTCTTTTTTGCGAAGATGGAGTAAACATGCTTTTACCTACTCTCTCTTGCTAAGTACAACGAAAAACCTTAGATATTATGTATTAAGCAAACATAAGAACACTCTGAGAAATGGAGACAAGAAGACAAAAATGTTAAGGACCCAGGGATTCAAGGAACATGGATGAGTTTCCAGTTTCCTGTATTTTCTTTTTGACCTGTAGTTGATGAAGGTGACAATGAAGAAATGCCAATGAGGACAAAACAAAATCCTCAACAGTCTGCTCTCTATTGTCAAAGGATCAGGAAAGAGGCAGCCTAGGGAGGCAGAACAGTTAGACAGTCACTGCTCTACTATAGCAAAGGGTGGAGCCTAGACTTCTACCTTCTTCAGGGCACCCCATTCTGCTGCCAGGCTGGTTTCAGAGAATGATGAGTAGAAAGCTTATAATTTAATTTCTCATGGGAGGTAAAGAAGCCCCCGCACCTCCAAAGTGTCAGTGGAGACCACTTGGAAATCTTGGATTTCCAGGCTGAAATGTCTTGACTCTACCAATGTCAATATTCTGGTTCTAATATTGTAATAGATTTTTTACAAGATGTTACTATGAGGGGAAACTGGGTACGATACACAATATTTCTGTATTACTTCTTACAACTGTATGTGAATTGTCTAAAAATAAAGCGTTTAATTAAAATTATGTCCTGAATAAAGAAATTCAGTTTCCATTAATAAACAGAAGCAAAAACACAACTTCACACAAAGAAAACTCAAGCCCCAAATGGCTTCGGTAGTGATTTCTACCACACTTTGATAAAGACGCAATATCCATTCCACACAAACTCTTCCAGAAAACTGAAGAGAAAGGATTAATTCCCAATTCATTTGATCAGACCAATATTGCCTTGGCACCAAACCAGACAAAGGTATTCCAAGCAAAGAAATCTACAGGCCAATATCCCTCAGAAGTGTAGATGCAAACATTCTAAACAACTTTTAGCAGATAAAATCTAAAAATTTTCAGGGAGTAATACGTCTTTGTGAAATATATTTCAAAAAATAAAATATTCAAGGAGTAATACATCATCACCAAGTAGGATTTTGCCTGGAATGCAAGGTTGTATCAGGTTAAAAATCAGTATGATTCATTACACTATCCACCATCTCCATAGACACAGAAAGCATCATTTTTAAAAAGCCAACATCCATTCCTGATAATAACTTTAATTGTGCTGGGAATAAATGAGAACTTTTTCAACCTGATTACAGACTTCTATAATAAAACATATTATAGGTATGTTATGATACTAGCAGCTAATATCATATTTAATGGTGAAAGACTAAATGCTTTTTCTCTACAATATCAGGAACAAATCAAGGATACTTGTAATCAACACTTCTATTCAATATTGTTCTAAAGATTGTAGCCTGCTGACAGTCTTTCTTTGGTACCTACTTATTAGGAACAAAAAAAAAAAGCATTCAGATCAGAAAAGAAGAATTGAAACGATGTCAACATGGGAATGGATAATTAAACTGTACTATAGCCGTACAATGGCGTGAAAAGCAAGGAAAAAGAATGCTGTTGATACAAGGAAGTTGATACTACAATGTGAAAGGATTTCAAAATACTTAGGCTGAGTCAAGAACATCAGACAAAACAAGATAATTTGCTGATTCAATTCATCTGAAAGTTTAAAACATGCAAACTAACCTATAATAATAGAAAGCATCTTTGTTGTTAGGCTGAGATAAAGGATAATGGTGGGGACGGGGATGAGTGAGAGAAAGTGACGGCAGAAGTAGGAGAGAAAACCTTGGGGGTTGATGAATATATTCACTATCTTGATTATGATGATAGTTTCATGAGTGTATTCGTAAATCAACATTGAAAACTGTGTGCTTTATATGTGGATTAGTTTATGCATATTATGCCTGAATAAAAATACTTACCAAAATAGAAACAATAAGGATACACAAAGAATGGGAAAAATATTCACAAATGTATACTTGATAGAGCAATTTTGTCCAGGATCTCTAAAACCTCTTCCAACTCTATACAAGTTAAAGAAGACATGGATGCAGCTGAAAACCATCATTCTCAGCAAACTATCACAAGAACAGAAAACCAAACACCTCATGTTCTCACTCATAGGTGGGAATTGAACAATGAGATCACTTGGACATAGGAAGGGGAACCTCACACACCAGGGCCTGTCGTGGGGTGGGAGGAGTGGGGAGGGATAGTATTAGGAGATATGCCTAATGTAAATGACGAGTTAATGGGTGCAGTACACCAACACGGCACATGTATACATATGTAACAAACCTGCATGATGTGCACATGTACCCTAGAACTTAAAGTATAATAAAAATTTTTTTTAAAAAGAATCAGATTCAAAAATGTGCTGGAAGATTTAAATATGCAGTTCCAAAACAAGATTTATAGATAGTCTCAAGAAATAAATGAATGACACTCAGCATCCAAAACCAACAGGGAAATACAAATGAAAACAATGAGAATGCCACAGAGCCACTACAATGGATAAAATTAAAAAGCTGATTATACCAATTGTTGATGAGGGTGCGGCAGAATACCCTTGCTGTCTGCAGATGACTGTCACAAGGAGATATTTTGAACCAAAGATCTGATGGTGAGGAGTAAAAATAATAGGTCTAGGGAAAAAAGAGGGAGAATGTGTGAACGTGACTTTGTAAATCAAAGGGGACATTAGGCCAAGAAGTGCCAGGGGAAAAAAATGTCTACTCAACAGTGTTCAAGGAGAAAGAGTGTTTTTAGAGGAGAGGCAGATTTCTGTTGGAGCAAGAAGGTAGAAACGACATTCAGAAGACTGAGTGAAAATGTGTAGTGTTTTGTTGATGATGGAGACTTCTGTTTGAGTGTGCTCATAAAAGGTTCTCTGGGACTGGGGAAGAATGGAAAAAACAGATCCAAAATGGGAATAGACACTTTTGTATGGAGTGAGGAGTCCAGAGATAGAAGAAGTGTTGGCAGTCTTGGTCTTTTGACTGATACAAAGAGTTACGGAGTGCATGATAAGATTCATTCTGATCTTGTCTTGATTAACAGTGGCTGTTGAAGAAACATGAGGTGAAGAGTTTTGCCAAAATCTTGCAGTGGCACCACTGGCCCTGGTCTGTAACTTTTGTAATTCTTTTATGGAAAAAATAAACTTTTATGTTTAAAGCTTTGTTATTTGGAGATTTTCCTATTATGTGCAGCCAAACTGAATTGCACTTGATACAGTTTGCTTTCTCTGATGCACTCAAGAGTTTAGAAACCAAAATGTATAATCTATTAAGCTACAGTATGTCATTGATGTTTATCTATGACAGTGAGATGTGAAGGGGTGGCCTGCCCCTCCACACCTGTGGGCGTTTCTCGTTAGGTGGAAGGAGAGACTTGAGAAAAGAAATGAGACACAGAGACAAAGTAAAGAGAAAGAAAAGTGGGCCCAGGGGACCGGCGCTCAGCATACAGAGGACCCACGCCGGCACCGGTCTCTGAGTTCCCTCAGTATTTATTGATCATTATCTTTACCATTTTAGAAAACGGAAGTGGCAGGATAATAGGATCATCGTAGGGAGAAGGTCAGCAGTAAGACATATGAATAAAGATCTCTGTGACATGAATAAGTTTAAGGAAAAGTGCTGTGCCTTGATATGCATATGCAAACATCTCCTAAGTCTTTTTAGTGCATAAAGAGCAGCATTGCCGCTAGCACGTCCCACCTTCAGTCCTAAGGTGGTTTTCTCCTTTCTCAGTAAACAGAACATACACTGAGATGTTCCATTGCCCAGGGACCGGCAGAAGACAGATGCTTTGCTCTGTCTCAATTGCCAAGAGGCCTTCTTTCCTCTTATACTAGTCCTCCTCAGCACAGATCCTTCACGGGTGTCAGACCAGGGAACGATCAGGTCTTTCCCTTCCCACAAAACTATATTTCAGACTATCACATGGGGAGAAACCTTGGACAATACCTAGCCTTCCTAGTCAGAGGTCCCTGCAAACTTCCGCAGTGTACGTGTCCCTGGGTACTTGAGATTAAGAGAATGGTGATGACTTTTAACCAGCAAGCTGCCTTCAAGGCACTTGTTTAACAAAGCACACCCTGCACAGCCCAAAATCCCTTAAACCTTGAGTCACCACAGCACACGTCTCTTGCAAGGACAGGGTTGGGGTAGGGTCACAGATTAACAGCATCTCAAATACAGAACAAAATGGAGTCTCTTATGTCTACTTCTTTCTATATAGACACAGTAACAGTCTGATCTCTCTTTCTTTTCCCCACAAGATGAATTAACCTAAGATAATTTGTAGATCCAAAACAAATTTACTTTAGCTTAGCCCCAAGAGCTTAGGATTCTTTTCATAGAGAGATGTGGAAATTTTTCTAAGAAATGGTAACTTTGAGTTTCAGGAATTGACCCACTACCACAAGCCACTTGACAAATTGTTTTGGTTTCCATTTAGCTTAGCAAAATTAAGAGAAGATTCATTCTCTTGTACCTTTAACACCAGTCACTTCACTTTTATTGTCAATGTTCCTAGGAAAGAGAGGTATTGTAGTAAGTAGGTGATTAAACCAAAGCCTCTATTCTTCCACAGTTAGCTCCCCAGTTGTTACGTACAGATAAAGTTGTTCCTTAGGAATAGCAAATGCACAAACAATATCAGAGGAGGAGAGCCACCCGGCAGTGCTAGGCAATCAACGGATGAGGCCAACAGTCCCAGTATCTCAGCACATCTGCTGCCTCTGCAAGAGTCATCCATCAGTGCATGCCTGAAAGGGACCAAGCCCCCTTGGCATCCCGCTTCATGTCTTGGCTTCCAGCTGCCTCACTAAACACGGCAATCATCAGTATGCCTGAGTGGCCAGGCCTCCCACATCTCAGGCTGGTCTGAATGCTTGATGGATGCTTTAATTGTGGCCCTGGTGAAGGGCAGCATACATTTCAATTAAAATGTGACCAGAAATCCCCCTTGAGCAATGCCATGAAGGCTGAGTATAGAAGACATGGAGCTATGGACTTAAGTTCAAATATTGGTTAGTTCACCTGCTGATTATGTGAGCCTGGATAAGTCACATAACTGTTAGGAGTCTGTATTTCTCATGCTACAGATGACCCAGATTCACAGAATAGTTAACAAACACCTAGTAAGAGCTAAACGGTGTGCTAGGGAGAGGTGTAAATCAAACAGGATACAGTTCCTGCCTCAAACTTCAGAGGTTAGTGAAAAAGGTCTAGATTATAATGGGTAATACCTTCTCCTAGGGTTGTTGAGAAGAGTTAAAGGAAATGCTACATATTAAAAAAAAAAAAACCATAAAAACCTGATGTTGTCAATAAATGCAAGTTGACGCTATAGTTCTTGAAAATGGTTTTACAAATAGGAAGCACATTTAATGGCAAGCTTAACTTCATTTGGGATGCACTAACACTTGCATGGTAGAGGTTTCTAGAAGACACTCATCCAGGACAGTTCTCTGGGTGCCCTTTCACTGAGCCAATTCTCCCTCCCTTTCTTGCTTACAATTCTCAAGAATAACTGTAGAATGTGCTGGGAATTTAACATCCTGAGATAAGCGGATACTGGCCAGAAAATCCTGTGTTATTTTTATGAACCTTCCCCTGCTCCTTGAAAAAGATGTTTCTCAATACTTTAGCTAAATGTGTCGTGTTACCTCAGGGTATAAAACCCAGATTAGGCTGATTTCTGGGGTTCTCCACCTGTGGTGCAAGTAAAGCCTGTGCAGATGAGACTCCATCCACCCCAGCCAGCTTTTCTAAGCCTTGAGGGATTGACTCTCAATGATTCCTAGGCTTCTGTTGTCCCTTGCTGTCTATCTTTAGGTAATAAACCCAGCTCATGTAACACTTTGTATGTGCGTGTGTGTTCTGTCTCACTGGACCCAGACAAGTTTGTAACCAGTACACAGTGAACCTACTTCACAGCTCATGCTGGGTCCTGCCCACCATCCCAGACCATGGGAGAATTATACTTCTCTACTCCTACGTAACTGACTTTGGCCAATAGGGTATGACCAGAGGTGATAATGCATTATTTGGGATGAAAGTATGTAATTGTTGATGAGAAGTCTTCAGTAGTCATATCTCCTGCGATTAGTGATGAGTATGCCTCAATTCGCAGGTGGTGCAAGTAAAAGATGCTGGGACATTTGTAGGCTTAGACAGCTGGATTGCCGCATGGAGGACATTTGCCCTAGAAATTTTCCCAGATTTGCACTTGATTTTTCATGAGTAAGAAATACATTTTTGTTGGTTTAATCCATTGAAATTTGGATGTTGTTTAATTATCTCATGATAGGCTCACTTAACTGAATACATTTGTTAGCTATAATGTCTTAGTTTGGTAAAAGGGCTCTACATAATTGATCCTAGTTGAAACTAAGCTGCTGTTTTTCAGTGGTATAATTAGATTATTTGTGTTTACATGGGAGGCTTCAGCTGGCTTTTTTCTGTAGCCCATGGTCAGTGCCATGCCTCAGGTTCCAAAAAGGCTGCCATTTCCCTTGGTTCTTGGTAGAGTCAAATTAGCCAAGTGTTAAGAGGTCACATTTCTGAAGTTAAATCATCAAAAGTTTCAATCGTGTCATTGCCATTATTAGTTTTGTGACCTTAAACAATTAACCTAACTCTCTGAATCCCAATTTCCTTATCTAAGAAAATGAGATGTCTACAATTTATACCAGTCTGGGTTGAGGTGGGGATTCAATGAGATGATACTGGGGAATCATTTAGCCTAATATGCAGTAAGTGCTTAAAAACTGTTGTTTATTATTGCTGATGATTTTATTATTATTTCTCATTCCATGAACACAGGCTATAAATAAAATATAAATCTCTCCTAACCTGTAGTTAACTGCATGCCTACCTCTTCTTTCTCTCAGGACGCTGTAAGTTATCCCCTAGAAAGGCTACAGCTAGAACTTATTTGGCAATCTCTAGACAAACAATAACCAGATCTCTGATAAAGAATAATTGTTTCCTTTTTCTTTATGTTATTCTAAGTGTCTTTGCCCTGGTTTTTCTGAACTAAAGCCTTTCTCACTTTTATAAAATCTGCAGAGTACTCAGTTTTTTTGTTTATATGTGCCCCAGAGTAACAAGAAACAACTCAAAGTAACTCCACATAAACTTTTAAAGAATTCTTTTCTTCAATAAATTCAATGATGATAATAAAATCTATCCTGCAAATTTGTTGTATGTATTTGGTGAATTAACTCAATGTGAAAGTACTTTATAAACTACGCAGAGCTGTAGAAACGAGGAGGCTTTATAATAAAGTTGCTATAGATGTTAATGCTAGCATTATAATCTCCTCCTACTTGAGAGAGTTTAAAAAGAGCAGGGAAGTTAGCCAGGAAGTTAGTCTAGGTCTCTATCATGGCGACTGTGGTATGAGGTTTCCTCTAGCTCCTGCCTACTTACCATGGTCACGAGTGCAGAACGTCATAAGCCCAGTGCTGCTGCAGAGGAAAGCTCTGTCTCAGAATGTAGAAGTTGCTCATTTATTCTCAGGAGAAAGAGAACCCTGAATGAGGAAAAGAGTGAGGTTTTCTGAATAGGGTCGTGATCTTCCTTTAGTTTTCCTTTCTTCAGTCCCGCTTAACCCAGCCTTCTGAAAATTGTATCTTTATTGAGCTGTAGGCAAGGAACATATTATATTCTCCTTGCTGTGGCTGGTAAATGGCCCTCAAAACTCAATCCTATTCCACTGAAGTCCTATAACCTATTCGATACTCACCTCCATCTACCCCTAGTATTTTATATGTGTATGGCAAGTAAGAAGTGGCTTCAAGTATGCAGAGGCCTCCTACGGGGAAGAAAAATCAGGCTTATTCCATACAGCCCAGAAGGAATGGAAAAGAATCAATGGATAAAAATTTAGTGAAACAGCTTTCAGATATTGGAGGACTGTGGGCTACGAAGACAAAACTGCTATTCCATATCCTCAAGGAACACAGAAGACAGAAGAAGAGATATACATGTAAGCAGATGCATACCAAATAATATGATGCTTACAGTACTACACCACTGTAAATAGTTGCTGTGCCCATCTCAGCTGCACTCATACAAAATACCACGTACTCTACCTTCAGAACACCATAGGCATTCTGGATTTCTAGAACCCAGCTCTTTTCACTATCTCCTTTGTTATCACTCTGGTCTAAGACACTATAATATCTCCTGGATTATTGAAGTGGCTTGCTGATTCATTGAATTCTTGCCTAAGCAATCTGTTCTCTACATAGCAGCAAGAGAGATCCTGTTAAAGCATAAGGCAGAAATTTCATATCTAGGTATGGAAAAAGACCTGATGCAGATAGAGGTTTCTTGCTGTATGTATGTGCATATACACACACCCACAATATAACTATTTTCTGCCATCACTTCTTTGCTCAAACCCTTCCAGTGACTCCCCATTTCACTCAGTGTAAAATAAGAAAAGTTCTTATAGTAATCTAAGAGAATTTGCACATTGGCTCTTTACTATTTCTCCTCCCTCCCCTTTTAAATCCTATCTCTTGCTCACTCTAAATAGCCACAATGGCCCCTTCACTGTTCCTCACACACTAAAGGAATTTTCCAACTCGGGACATTTTCAGTTGCTACTCCTTCTGCCCAGGCTGCACTTCCCAAATGCATCTACCTCAGATGTTTGTTATCAGTGAAGTCTTCCCTAATTCCTGATTTAAAATTGACTTTTTCTTCTACTGACACTCTATATATTCCTTCTACTTAATTTTTCTCCACAGAGCTTATAATGCCATCACACTGTATATAATTTGATTATTGATTTCACTTTTTGTTTCTTCCTATTAGAATGTAAGTCTCATGAGAAATTAGGAAAATTGTCTATGTTTAGCACTTCAAATGGTACCTGGAAAATAGTAGGTGTTTAGTAATATTTATTCATGTATAGCTAAGTGAATGTACTCACTTTAGAAAAACCAGTTTCTCAGTGGTAAATACTATTTATGTGTAGCCCTTTCTTCAGTCCCAAAGGGAATTAAAGCAGCTTTGAAAATACATTTATAATAATATTTAATATCTCTACTTAAATGTCACCTCCATAAAGAGGTCATCCCTTAATGTCATTTGTTTTTAACATAATAACTAAAGGAGAGAAAACCCTTTTAAATTAATGGCAGAGTAGTGACATTAGAGCAGGAACTCTTCCACAAATGAAAATTTTTAAAACAGTATAATTAGAAAAAAACTAGTGTAAGATACTAGAATGATTGTCCAACCTGATAAAAGTCTCTGAAGAGTATAATTGAAAAAAACACAAATAGAAGGGGTAAAGACTGGTTGTGTGTGTGTGTGTGTTTCGCATTAGGAAACTGTCCAACCACTTTGACTACAGCTTTAGAAACATAGTTATATTGGCTTAAGGTGCCAAAAAAATGTCAGGGCTGTGAATAAAAAAAAACAGCTGTAAATTTAAATAGGGAATTTTTGAAGAGAAAGAACAGCAAAAAGAAGAAGAATTAATTCTAACTACATATTCTGCCGAAATCTCTAGAAGACAGTTCAATTATTATTGCATGAGCAGACTCTGGAGTCCATATAAACTGCAGACAAAATCCAAGAAGAAATCTAATCTACAAAGATAGAGCAATGTGGGTCTAACCTATGAGCTTGCTGGGTTTTGAACTAATTGAACACCTTCACCAACTTTGAACAGATCAGGTGGCAAAGTCCTGAAGCTTCACAGGCTGAAGTGTCGGAGCACAAAACTTTAAACCAGCAGAACCGCTGAAAACTAGGAGGGAGTCCCTAAAAGCAAGAAGCCATGAAGAAGGTGAGCTCCATTGCCACCCACATTTTTGGATGAATGCCGAATTATTCAGGCCTAGGAGAGACCCCTAGTATAGTAACAAGGCTAAAAGCAAACACACAAACAAAAAACAGAAGTGTAAAATACAAAAGCTGAATAGAGATATCAGCTACTACACAATGCTTGAAAAAGAAAGTTACATTTTAAATTCAGGCTTGTTAAATTCCTAATAGAATGACAACAAAATAATAACAAAACAATAATTCTGAGGGGAAAACAATAGAACCCAGAGCTGCTATAAAATACTGTATTATTTACAATGGTCATTTCTGAAGCAAAAATTACTAGCCATGCAAAAACAGTGGAAAGGATACTCAGTAGAGACTGAATTCAAGATATCTCAAATATTTGATGTAACAGAAAATGACATATATAGATAGGGTATATATATGTATCACTAAATAAATAGATTGGGAAAGTCAACAGATAAATGGAAATTATTAACAGACAAAATACCAACAGATGAAAAGTTGGAAAGCAGAATCACTGAAGTAAATTTTTAAAGTATTTTTATTGATGTGTAATAATTATACATATTTAGGGGTGCATGTGATATTTGGACTCATTCATACGTATGGTGTAATTGTCAAATCATAGTATTTAGGATATTCATCATCTCAAACATTTATTATTTATTGGTGTTGGGAATATTTCAAATCTTTTCTTCTAGCTATTTTTAAATATTAAATAAATTGTTGTTAACTGTATTCATGCTACAGTGCTACACAACCTTAGAACTTAGAATTTATTTCTTCTATCTAGTTGTATATCAGTGCTTGTTAACCAACTTCTATTCATACCCCTCACATCTTCCCAGCTTCTGGTAACCATCATTCTAATCTTTACATTCGTGAGATCAGCTTTTTTTAGTTCCCATCAATGAATGAGAACCTGCAAAATTTGTCCTTCTGTGCCTGACATATTTCACTTAACGTAATGACCTCCAGCTCAATATATGTTGCTGCAAATGATAGGATTTCATTCTTTTTTGTGGCTGAATAGTATTGTGTTGTGTATATGTACCATATTTACTTTGTCCATTCATTGATGGGCACTTAGGTTGATTCCATATCTTGGCTATTGTGAATACTGCTGCAATCAACATAGAGACACAGCTATTCCTTTGATATACTGATTACCTTTCCTTTGGATAAATATCCAGTAGTGAGATTATTGGATCATATAGTATTACTATTTTTGTGTTTTTGAGAAACCTCCATACTACTTTCTATAATGTTGATACTAACTAACGTTCCAACCAACAGTGTATAACAGATTCCTTTCTCTGCATTCTCATCAGCATTTGGTATTTTTCTGTCTTTTTGATAATAGCCATTTTAACTGATGTTTCATTGTGGTTTTGATTTACATTTCCCTCATGCTTAGTGATATTGAACATTTTTTCATATACCTTGTGGCCATTTGTGTGACTTCTTTTGAGAAATACCTATTCAGATCCTTTGCCCAATTTTGAATGAGATTAGTTGTGATTTATTGTTGTTGAGTTGAGTTTCTAGTATATTCTAGATTTTAGTCCCCTTGTCAGGTAAATAGTTTGCAAATATTTTCTCCCATTCTACAGGATATTAACTCTGTTGATCATTTACTTTGCTACGAGGTAGCTTTTTAGTTTAGGACTACCATTTGTCTTTTGTTTTTTGTTTTCTGTGGCTTTGAGGCCTTATCCTAGACCTATCCTGAAGTGTTTCCACTATGCTTTTTACTAGTACTTTTATAGTTTCACGTCTTATGTTTAAAGTTTTAGTTCACTCTGGGTTGACCATTGTATATAATGAGAGATAAAGGTCTAGTTTCATTCTTCTGTATGTAGATATCTAGTTTTTCCAGCGCCATTTATTGAATACGGAGTTCTTTCTCTCATGTGTGTTCTTGACACCTTTATTAAGCATCAGTTGACTGTGAATATCTGGATTTATTGCTGGGTTCTCTATTCTATTCCATTTATCTGTGTGTCTGCTTTTATACCTATGATAGTTTTGTAGTATCATTTGAAGTCAGGTAGGGTAATGCCTCCAGCTTTATTCTTTTTGCTCAGTATTACTTTGGCTTATTAGGGTCTCTGGTGGATCCATATGAATTTCAGGACTTTTTTTTTCTGTTTCTATGAAGAATTTAATTAATATTTTGAGGGGGCTGCACTGAATTTATAAAATTTTTGAGTAGTGTGGTCATTTTAATAATGTCAATTCTTTTGATTCATGAGCATGGGATGTCTTTTAGCTCTATCATGTTTTATTTATATTAACATTATATATATATGTTTTATTTATATTAAAAGTTGTTGTTTGCTGAATGCACATTTAGAATTGCTGTGTCTTCTATATGCTGGGTCCCCTTATTATTACATAATCACCCTTTCTATCTACAGTGACTTTTTTGCTCTGAAGTCAGCGTTAGCTGATGCTAATATAGCCTTGCTTTTAAGAAAAGCCTGTGTGGTATACAATTTTTTTATCCTTTTACTTTCAGCCTACTTATGTTATTTTATTTGAAATGAATTACTTGTAGTCAGTATATCATATCGTTTGATCATGGTTATTTTTTTACAACCATTCTAATAATCTGTTTTTTAAATTGTTTATTTAGACCACTAAATTACCTAAGGTAATTATTTACATGTTAGGCTTAAGTCTTCCATATTATTAATTCTTTTTTAACTTTGTTTTCTTTTTTCTTTATTTTCTGCTTTGGGTTTTCTTTTGAAACCCCCCTGTGGGTTAATTAAACATATCTTAGAATTTCATTTTATTTCTTTATAGTGTTTTGAGTATACTGCTTTGTATAATTCCTCAGCAGTTATTTTAGGTATTATAATATGTGTACATTATTGATTAAATCCTACTAATATGTTTTAGCACTCTAAAGTATGTAAACTTTGCTTCCTTTCAGGTCATTTAATTTTCCCACTTTTAAAATAGAATCATTTTATTCTTTCTTTATATAAATTGAGCACTAAATCAGAAGATATTATTTTACATAAACCATCAAATGTGATTGAAGACACTCAGGAGAGAAAGATATTTTATTTAATTTATTTCTACTTTTGTTGACTTTTATGTTCTATTGTTTCTTTCTGAAGTTCCAAGTTTGTTTTTTCCAATGTCTTTCTGTTTAGAGAACTTTCTTTAATCATTTTATAAGAGTAGCTTTGCTAGCAACATTTTTTCTATCTATATATTCAGTGCAACCCCAATCAAAAATCCCAATGAGATTTTGTGTAGAAATTTACAAACTGGCTCTAAAAATCATTAGATATGCAAAGAAACTAAAGCAGTCTTGGCAAATGTAAAAATCTTAATTTGTGGGGACATACGCTCACTGACTTTAAGAAATTAAAATTAAGAAATTAAGTCAGTACTTATGTATCTCAATAAAGCTTTTAAACACAACAATAAAAGTGTTTGTTCATAAAGAGAGATACTATCAATACAATATATACCAAGGCACAGGCTGAAAGAAAATAACAAAATGCAAATTTCTGACAGGGAACTTACATATATAAGTAACTTTTAGAATTTAATAATTAGAAGACTATTCAATAAAAATGACAAAAGAGCAAAATGTTAGAGAAGGCATTCCACATACACAAAAAAATGATATACACAAATGTCCAGTAAGCACAGAAAAACAAATGGTCAGCCTCATAAATCATTAGGGAGATGTAAGCTTCCCCAAAGATATGCCACCACACATCCACTAGTGTAGCCACAATTACTGTAACCCAGGGTGCCCAGGTTTTCACTATAAAGAAGTAGCCACTTGTAACTGCTACATCTTGAGTTCTTGTTGTTTCAGAAAAGTTTCAGAACAAAGGTGAAAGTCAAGCTCTTACTGGGCTGGTTAGCTGAGTCATTGCATGCAGAGGTAGAGTAAAGGCAGCACAGGCGCAGTCATTGATCATGCGGTGCCACTGATTATGTCCAGCCCCAGCAAAACAAAAACCAGGTGGATCCAGAGATGCATGAGTTGGAGATGAATTTGGCAAACTCTCCTCATTACCATACTAAACACGCAGCCCAGGGAGGAGCTTACTCTCCATTTTCCATGCATGCGTCATAGGTAGAAGCATGATCAATGACTATGCCTGCGCTGCCTTTACTCCACCTCCATATGCAATGACTCAGCTAACCAGCCCAATAAAAGCCTAATTTTCACCTTTGTTCAGGGAGGCACTGCTTTGGGGAACTACCTCTGGTTTCTTCCTTTCTTGTTGCAAGTAACAAAATGTCCTTGTTAAATCCTCCTTGGTTGTGATCTCTGGACTGTCACCCACCAAGCAATGGAACCCACCCGTTGTGTCGTTAACATTACTGACAATACCAAATGTTGGTGAGAACAGTATCAAGTATTTGTGTTGCTTTCATATGTAGCTTGTAGGAAACATTGTCCGTTTCTCTTTTTTTAATAGTTTAACTTTTATTTTAGCTTCAGGGGTACAAGTGCAGGTTTGTTATATAGGTAAACTCATGACTCACGGGTTTGGTGTACAGATTATTTCACTTACCATGAAATCCAGAAATCCCACTCCTGAGTATTTATTCCAGTGAAATGAAAACTTATGTCCATGGAAATACTTTTATGCGTGTTCATAGAGATAATTTATAATATTGCCAAGCTAGAAACAACTCAGATGTCCACCAATAGAAGAGTGAATGGATAATGTAATGGAGAACTAGTCAGCAAAAGAAAGGAATGGTCTGCTTGTGTATTCAGGAACATGGATCAATCTCAAAAGCATTGTGCTAGTGAAGGAAGACAGACACAAAAGACTGTATTGTACATATACACAATTAATATCAAACTGTAGAAAAGACAAAACTCTGCCAATATTCTCATTGCTCTGATTAATAATCAGGACAGGCTAAACATGTGCTATATATATTTTTTAATTTTTAATTTTAATTTTTGTGGGTACAACATTTACTATATTAAGATCATGCACGTGTCCTCAAACCTAGTTCTTTTCCTAAGTCTAGTTTTATAAATGCTAATGATGAACTCAGAAAAGAAAAAAGAGATAAAAAAGACATAATAAAGAAGAGGCATAACTTTAGTAATAGAAACAGCTCAATGGTTTCCCAGGGCTGCATTTGAGGGAAGACATTAATTACAAAAGGTCATGAGGAAAGTTTCTGGGGTGATACAAATTTTCTGTATCTCAATTTTGGTGGGTAAGTGACTATACTAGTTTGTGAAAACATATGAAATATGTACACTTAAAATGAGCAAATTTTATTTTATCTAAATTATACTTACAAAATATCCTTTTAAAATGATTGACAGTAGCAAGTGCTCCTGGTTAAGCACCTGGCTGAGACGTGAAAGAGGTTGAAGTCCTATACACTTGTTGATGAGAAAGTAAAATGGAACAAACACTTTGGGAAACTGACCACTTCCCTCTTGGAGCTAGACACGTTACTCATTAAATATTCCAGGAGTTCCATTCCTAAGTATTTGCCAAAAATAAATGAAAACGTACCTTTATACAAAGGCTTGTACAGAAATGCTTATTGAAGCTTTATTCACAGTAGCAAAACCCAGCAAATCCTATATACAAGTATTAATCAAGAAGTGAATGATAAATGAGGTATATCCATAAAATAGAATAACAATATAAATGACCATAACAATAACAATATAAGTGAACTATAGATATGTAAAAACATGGATGAATCTCAGAGTCGCTATGTAGGTTGAAAGATGCCATACACAAAAAGTCCACATTGTACAATTCTGCTTATAAAATTTTTTAAAATGCCAACTAATCTACAGTGAAAGAAAACTAATCAGTGGTTGCTTGTCTATAATGTTCACTGCTGATGGTCCAGTGCCTCCCAAAAGCCTTACACATAACAGGAATGACAATGACCATGACAGTGATGATGATGATGATAGTACCTACTCGATATATATTTATTGAATATATAATGTATTAAGAGACTATTAATAATGACCCTAACTCCTGAAGTAGAATTATGGTGGCAGCCCATTATAAATCTCAACACCAGAGACCAATAATTAAGGGATATGTAGTGGGGAGTAGGCAAGTGATATGAGAACATTTGTTTAAAAAAATATATATTGAGAAACGTGGAAGCAATTAATCAGCCACGTGTGGATGGGATGAAGATAGTCTTATGTAACTGGGGACTTTGACTAATTCTTCAGTAAGTTACTGGTTTTATGAAAATAATACATAAGGGGATAGGGCCTGAGGCCCATTCATGTAGGTGGGAGGGACAGCGGGAGCTCTGCAGAGCAGTTACATTAACTGTGGTATCAGAAAACTGGTGTAAATAATTGCCATGTGTCCTACAAGTAGTCTGTTATTAACAGCAGTACAGATATATGATTGTTGTACTTTGGATTTTATAAGTAAAGTGGATCCAAGGTTAATTCAGTAATAAGTTTGCTCTTACTTACTTGCCTTCTGATACATTTTTTTGAATGGGACAGAGAAAGTTGAGGTTAATATGAATGTACATCTTAAGTCTACATGTACTAGTAGTATGTTGCACAGATTCATGCCTTCTGTCACGTGTTCTTCCACATAGTAAAGGTAGAGAAGTGCTGCTGTGAGTTATACCCGAGTGTTTAAGAAAATGTGGTACAGATAGAATACTATGCAGCCATAAAAAAGAATGAGATCATGGTTTTTTGCAGGAACACAGATGGATCTGGAGGCCATTATCCTTAGCAAACTAACACAGGAACAGTAAATCAAATACTGTGTGTTCTCACTTGTAAGTGGGAGCTACATGATGAAAATTTGTGAACACAAAGAAGGGAACAAGAGACAATGAGGTTGGAGGGTGGGAGGAAGGAGAGGAGTAAGAAAAAATAACCACTGGGTACTAGGCTTAGTACCTGGGTGATGAAGTAATCTATACAACAAACCCACGTGACACAAATTTACCTATATAACAAACCTACACAGGTACACCTGAACCTAAAATAAAAGTTAAAAAAAGAAAAAAGAAAACTAAGAGGACTGAGCTTGGAGCCTCTTGAGGCAACAACAGAATTGGATATTTAGGTCTGGTAAACCTTACACTAGGTGCAACAATAACTAACATGTCCTCTAACAGACTCAACTGTCTCATAGTAAGTGATAGGTTTTAGAGATGCAGAAATGAACTAGAAACAGAAGCCTGTTCCCAAGAAATCTGAAGTACTGCAGGGAATCTAAAACTCTTCCCTGAGGCTTGGCTTTCGTGCTTTCTTCTCAAAAGTGACTCCCCGAAAAGTTTAAGAAGTTCTTCCTCTTTATCCTCCTTCCAACTCTTTCCCCCAATTTAATTGTTATTATTACTTTTAATTTTATTTATTTATTTATTTATTTTGGGAAACAGGGTCACAGGGTCTTTCTTACGCTACCCCGTATTTGTTTGTTTGTTTGTTTGTTTATTTATTTAGGGAAACAGGGTCTTTCTTACTCTACCCCATATTTGTTTGTTTGTTTGTTTGTTTGTTTGTTTGTTTGTTTTGGGAAACAGGGTCTTTCTTTTTCTACCCCCCATGCTGGAGTGCAGTGGTACAATCTCAGCTCACTATAGCTTGGACCTCCAGGGCTGAAGCAATCCTCCCGCCTCTGCCTTCTGAGTAGTTGGGATTATAGGCGCATGACGTCATGCCCAGATAATTTTTGTATTATTTTGTGTAGAGATGGGATTTTGTCATATTGTTCATGTTGGTCTAATTTTTAATGTTTGTGGATATTTATATTTGTTTATTTAACATCTTCCCTATCCTATAAGCTCTCTGAGAGCAGGGGCCACTTTCTTTTTCACAAAGTATACTCAGGGCTTGATACAATATGTGGCACAAAGAAACACTCTGTAAATATTTATTTTATTGAAGAAATATATTCAAGGATAAATAAAATAAAAGATGAACAAATGAATAAACATGTATACGTATTTTTCAGTTTTTAACCTCAGGGCAAGCTCTGTTGGGAGGGGAGTTTATTTGTGTTTGTTTGTTTCCAAAGCTGTTCACAAGGGCTTATGAGAAGTGTCGAAGTCATTTCTGATTAGTGAGCATGTGTTCAGCAGGACCACCTGTGACTAATTCACTCTTATTTTCCAGAGATGGATTTCAGAGCTTGGTAGTGAGTGGCTGCATAGCTTTAGTGGCAGTGCTCCCCGGACATGAGTGCTTAGCAGACAGTTCTTTTGGGAAGCAAGGGGCAAATCCCAGATGGCTAATTTCTCAAAGCCTAGCAACACCTTGCACCCATCCCACCACATGATGTTAAACTGCCCATTATTTAGACTGAAATCATCACCTATGTCCTACCAAAGGAGATACTGATTAACAGGATTCCTAACTCTACCAGACTCCCAATTCTGTGTGCATTAGGTTGACCTGAGAAATGTGGTGGTATTGGCTAGTAAGTGAACACTGGGCCAGATAAGAGGTCCTGGGCAGGAGAAAGAAGATCAATATACGGTCTTTGTGAGGTATGACTTTGGGAGGTCACTTATCTACCTGGAGCTTCACTTGGCTCATCTTTCCAGTGTAGATACAGATAATTTTCCAACAAATCATGGTGGGTTAAATGAAATTAGGCACACTCCAACTGTTTGGCATTAACATGTATGTGCACATGCAAGGCGTGTACACAAAAACCTTTTGTGTCTATTTGATCTTTAAAATTACATTTAAATATTTTTAAATTTTCAATTAAAATGGTAGATGCTTTTACGCATACAAGAATGTACAAAGGATAAGAAAATGAATAGTCATGAATTCACCTCCCATTTTTATAATTGAGTCTTCCAACTCATAAATGTATACACTACAATCTCTATTGACATAAATAAACTCTAATGTCTTTTAAGAAAGTCTATAATGCTCTCCATCAAGGCTTTGTATATTGCTAAATTCTTTTGTAGATTCCTTTATGTTCAGTTACTATTTCAATTGTATCTTGTCTTTTTAAAACTTGCAATTGCTGTTTTCTTCTTGTGTTTTATATATTGACCTGATATCTAGCAAACTTAATGAAAATCTTTTGTCATCCTAACATTTAATATGTATATGTCTTGGCTTTTCTACCTTACATCATCTGTAAATAATCCAGTTTGGATTATTTTTCAGTACTTTTCAGTATTTAGTTTTCGGTTAAACAATACCAGCTAGAATCTCCAGGTAAGTGGTGATAGGGTTTTGCTGTGTCCTCACCCAAATTTCATCTTGAGTTGTAGCTCCCCAAATTCCCTCATGTTGTGGAAGGGACCTGGTAGGAGATAACTGAATCGTGGGGGCAAGTGTTTCCAATGCTGTTCTTGTGGTACTAAATAAGTCTCACAAGATCTGATGGTTTTATAAAGGGGAGTTCCCCTGCACAAACTCTCTGGCCTGTGGTCATGTAAGATATGTCTTTGCTTCACCTTCCACAATGATTGTGAGGCCTCCCCAGCCATATGGAACTGTGAGTCCACTAAACCTCCTTTTCTTTATAAATTTCTCAGTCTCGGGTATGTCTTTATTAGCAGCATGAGAACAGACTAATACAGTAAATTGTTACTGCGAGAGGGGCCCTGCTGTAAAGGTACCTGAAAATATGGAAGAGGCTTTGGAAATGGCTAACAGGCAGAGGCTGGAACAGTTTAGAGGGCTCAGAAGAAGACAGGAAAAAGTGGAAAAGTTTGGAACTTCCTAGAGACTTGTTGAATGGCTTTGACCAAAATGCTGACAGTGATATGGACAATAAAATCCAGGCTGAGGTGGTCTCAGATGAAGATGAGGAACTTGTTGGGACCTGCAGTAAAAGTCACTTTCGCTGTGCAAAAATACTGGCAGCATTTTGCCGCCCCCCCCCCCAGAGGCCTGTGGAACTTTGAACTTGAGAGAGATGGTTTAGGGTATATGGCAGAAGAAATTTCTAAGCACCAAAGTATTCAAGAGGAAGCAAAGCATAAAAGTTTGGAAAATTTTCAGCCTGACAATGCAATAGAAAAGAATAACCCATTTTCTGGGGAGAAATTCAAGTTCTCTGCAGAAATTTGCATAAGTAACAAGGACCTGAATGTTAATCACCAAAACAATGGAGAAAATGTCTCCGGAGCATGTCAGAAACTGTCAGAGCACCCCTTCCATCACAGGCCTGAAGGCCTACGAGGTCAAAATGGTTTTGTGGGCTGGAGTCAGGGTCCCCCTGCTGTGTGCAGCCTAGGGACTTGGTATCCTGTGTTCCAGCTGCTCCAGACATGGCTAAAAGGGCCCAAGGTATAGCTCAGGCCATGGCTGCCGAGGGCCCATGCCCCAGTACTTGGTGGCTTACACATGGTGTTGGGCCTGTGGGTGCACAGAAGTAAATAATTGAGGTTTGGAAACCTCCATCTAGATTTCAGAGGATGTATGGAAACCCCTGGATGACCAGGCAGAAGTTTGCTGCAGGGGCGGGGCCCTCATGGCGAACCTCTGCTAGGGCAGTGTGGAAGGAAAATATGGGGTGTGAGCCTCCACATAGAGTCCCCTCTGGGGCACTGTCTAGTGGAGTTGTGAGAAGAGGGCCACCATCCTCCAGACCCCAGAAGGGTAGATCCACCAACAGCTTGCACTGTGCACCTGGAAAACCTACAGACACTCAATGCCAGCCCATGAAAGTAGCTGGGAAGGAGACTATACCCAGCAAAGCCACAGGGGTAGAGACCAAGACCATGAAGATCCACCTCTTGTATCAGCCTGAATGGATGTAAGACATAGAGTCAAAGGAGATCATTTTGGAACTTTAAGATTTGACTGCCCCATTGGATTTTGAACCTGCATGGGACCTGTAGCCCCTTCAATTTGGCTAATTTCTCCCATTTGGAATGGGTGTATTTACCCAATGCCTGTACCCTCATTGTATCTAGGAAGTAAGTAACTTGCTTTTGATTTTACATGTTCATAGGTGAAACAGACTTGCCTTGTTTCAGATGAGACTGTGAACTTTTGAGTTAATGTTAAAATGAGTTAAGACTTTGAGAGACTGTTGGGAAGGCACAAAATGTGAGGACATGAGATTTGAGAGGGGCCAGGGTCAGAATGATATGGTTTGGTTGTGTCCCAAGGCCTTCCTAGCCATTTGGAACTGCGAGTCCATTAAAGCTATTTTTTCTTTATAATTTACCCAGTCTTGGGTACATCTTCATTGGCAGCATGAGAACAGATTAATATAAGTGATAATGTAAACATGCAACGAACAAACGCCTTATGCTCCCAAAGATGGTTTTAGGTGATCATTCTTTTGCAGTGTACCAAAATTTCTATCTATTCCTATTTACTTTTAAATCTCAAGCCTCTAGCTCTGCAACAAAGTAGATATCTAATAATTAGCTGAATGTTGAATGAATACTATAAAGTTGTTTATGCTGAATTACTGAAAAAATGGCACAAATAGACAATGTTTTAAGGACTCAGAGGTGAGTTTGTACTGTGGATTCTAATAATTGAATGACTTTAAACTAATAGATTAAAAATATGAGTTGGACACTAAAACTATGAAGTGCCAACTCTGATTTCTTTATTTTAATGTGGTAAGAATATATAAAGTGAGAGCTGCATGTTGTTATCTGTAGATACAATATTGTGTAGCAAATTCCAGGACTTATTTATTTTGCATAACTGAAATTTTAGCCTCATTCATTTGCATCTCCCCATTTCCCCTTCCTTATGGATAAATGGATTTTAAAATTGCAGTATGCACATACAATAGTATATTATTTCACCTTAATTTAGAAAGAAATCCTGCTATAGGCAACGTCATGGATGAAACTGGAGAACATTATGTTAAGTGAAATGATCTAGTCTCAGAAGGACAGATATTGCATGAGGTGGCTAAAAGCTTCAAATTCATTAAATACAGAGAGTAGAATGGTGATATTCTTATATGGAACTCTTATATCAACTTAAGGATTAAAGGTTATCTCTGATTTTCCATAAAGAAACTATTAAGGGAAAAGTGAGACTTTGAGAGTGTTTTCAGGTTCATGATCTCCACATTACGCCCAGGCCCACCTTAGACACCCCTGTCTATGTATGATAGTACAAGGCTTGGATAGGCAGGACAGAGAAAAAGAGCAAAGTAAGGAGGCCTAGGCCATCCCTGAGAGTACATAGCACCTGTAACAGCTGCTTCAACACACTGTATAATCTAAAACAAAGAGGAATTGGTCCTTAATGTAATTGCCTTGCCTGTCTTCTTAGCTACTGATGAACTAAAGCATGATCTTAAAAAAGAGATTGTTTCAGATCCTCACACATCAGCATTTTGCATCTGTGACAAGATCCAGGATGTTTTGCATCTCAATCCACAACTATTAACCAATGTTCATGCAGTGGCTGAGCGCACATACAGAACTTGTGATCTGCAGCACTGACTGAGGATGTTAGTCCACTGGTGTATATTGGAAAGTTAATTGGGGGTTCTTTAAAGGGAACTGTTGTTTGTTGAATAACTTTTATGTTTGGTCTATGTTTGTACCTTGGATTTTGACAGGTTGATAAATAAACTCTCTTGACCTAATTTATTGCTAGAATCACAGACTCATTGTTAAATTTAGTTCCAAGGTAATATTAAGGATCAAGTAGGTGCCAGACACTGTGTTAGGTGCACTCAGAGGCAAGTAAGCAATTACCCTTGCATTCTAATTGGAATACAGGCCACCATTTGCATGTGTCCTCAGTCTGCCTACTATTGGATAGGACCCTCCCACACATTTTCTTCATATCATATTTTATGATAAGATTTTGTTCCTGTACAATATTCTTAAATACCTTGAGAAACAACATGGGTAAGAAGAGCTCAGGAATAGGATAAAAGATAATTTTAGCCTTAGCAGAGATCAGTAAGAAATGACTCAAGAGAATCGTAATGAGAAGCAGAATAAGTACAGCATTTGCAGGTATTAAAATGTTGCAAAAATAATCTGTACAGAGGAACCTACCTCAGTATAAATATTGAGAAAGTGGGATAGGGAAGGCATCACAAGTATGGTGCACAGGAAGGAAAGGCTAGAATGGTGATCTTGCTTGTGTTAGGGGAAAGGAGAATGGATATCTAGCCAGACTTCTTCTCTGCTCTGAGACTGAATGCACAAGTATGCCAGCTGGCAGTACACATGGAAAAAAACACAATTAATACAGGCAGCTTTCACGTATTTGCATTTGACGTTTGGGGGGATTCCTCTGTGTGTTGATGTTTTCTAATTTTATTCAGGCCTCGGGTGAAATGCCATCTCTACAATAAGGACTTTCTTGACCAACCTGTTTAAAACAATACCCCCATACCCAGTCAATCTCTGTTCCTTTTATCCTTTTTACTTTTTATCTTGAAATGTATTGCCACCTGACACATTTCTTTTTCTATTTGTTTATTTTTTATTTCCCTCCTCTAGAAAATAAGTTGTATAAAAGTGAGAACTTCACCATCTTTGGTTCACTGTTCCATTCCTAGTGTCTCTAATAGTGCCTCAAAGTGGACTAGCATCTACACTTTTTTGTCATTGGACCTAAATTTTCTTAAGGTTGTGTATCTGATTCATTCAGTGCACTATTCTCTTTGTGAAAGATTGGGCTTTTTTTCCAAGAGTCTCTAAGGTGGTAGGCCATTTCCAGCTGTATTGTAAACTGACTTGTAATTTCCGCTCTTCAATAGACAGCAGAAGTAAAACAGGCTGTTTTTCAGAGACCAACTCAGAATTTACCTGAAACATTTAGCATTACCCATGCAGCAATGACTTTAACTAAAAGCTCTCACAAGATAGCTAAGTGAGCCTTTCTTGATCATTTGTTTTTCAATAAAGATGCTATATTTTATTTTCTCTTTGTAATGTGATCCAATTGTGCATATGGGGAGGGAAGTGAATAAAACTCATGGCCAAGATTTCATCTAACTTGCAAATGAAGATCTAAATGCTAGCAAAAAATGCACAGACACATGCAAGTGAGACGCCCAAAGGCTGGTGCTCATAATAACCCAATTAACAGATCTTGAAACTTGTCAACCTGCAGTTCTCAGGTGAAGTGAAGAAACGCATCCTGAAAGTTGTAAGAATGGGAACATTGAGCAAGGCCATGTCAGACTTCACTACTTGAGCAGAAAATATTTCTCCCTAGTTCGAAATAAAATAGCCACACTACAGACAAAATCAATTGTATGATTTTGAATTCAGCAGCTGCTTTTGAAAATGTTGAATGATCCACCGAAAAATAAAATTTAAAAAATCAGCCACATAGTCTCAACAAATAACAAAGAAGCAATATCTTTCAGGGGACATTCTCTAAGCATAATAAAATATGTTGCCAGAAAGCAACAGAAAACTACATTTGGAGACATAGAAAATTCCAAAAAAGCATCTGAAAATAAATTTTTGGTACAAGACGAACAAACAAAAAAAGTCTAGTTTAAAAAAACACGTATATTTACAAGTAATTAAAATAAGTTAAATGAAAAAAACATAAAACTTGTGGAATTAGTTAAGTATAGAGAAAATGTATAACCTAAAAGCATATATTTAAAAAGTAAGAAATATTGGCTATGAGTAAGCTAAGCATTGTACAAAAAAATTAAATGAAAAAGGGCCAGTTAAATAGGGCCAAAGAGAGTATAAGAAAGAAACTAATAAAACTATGCACAGAAACTAATTATCAAGAAAAGAAACATGAAAGATAACCAACTAAGCCAAAAGCTAGACTTTTCAAAAGGTTATTAAAACAGACATGTTGGCAGTATTGGAAAAGCAAAAAAGGGAGAAATCACAACAAATATTAGAAACCAAAATAGGAAAAACGAAGAACAACTACTTGTGTTTCATTAGACCAAGTAACGGAGAATGGGTAACAGTTTGCAAACACTGAGAAAAGCTTCAGAGAAAGAACTTTAAAAGGTGGATCATTGTCTCTTAGAGGTTGAAATGGGTTAGTAATGTCTGAAAAATGAGAAATTGCCAAAAAAGCAGCTCATCATCAACCAGGGCTCAAGCACCTCAAGTAGAAAGACTTCTGATTTGACAACCAGAAAATGCAAAAAAAAAAAAAAAAAAAAAAAAAAAATCACCATCTCTTAAACATATATTATTTAGTCAACACTTGACCTTTGGCTAAAGTGTCAAGTCTATATCATGTCTTCATGGTGCTGGTGATCTAACGCTGGTCTATAACTCCAGCCTCACCTTGCCCTTGCACCATGTCTCCCATGATTCTCTTCACTTCAGACAGGTGAAACTGACTACAACTCCTTGTCTGATCCAGGCTTTCTCTTGGCTCAGGGCTTTGACAGACACTTTTCATCTATTTGAAAGGTTCTACTTCCTTCTGTGTCTACCTAATACCTCTACATCACTTCTTTCCATCCCTTAAACATCACTTCCTCAAAGAAGTTTTCTTTGAAGTCCAAAATTATGTTAGGGTCCCCTGCTATAGCGACCCACAGTGCCCTATACTGATAATTCTGAGCATTCCAATCACATAGCCAATATCTGTCCTCCTTGAAGACAGATTATAATATAAGAAATACATATGAATATAATATAATGTTTACATATTACATTAATGATATATAATTATATAATATATGTTATGTAGTGTATCTATAATATATAATGATTATAACTATAATAATATAAATATTATATATATATATATATAATGCATGTGCTCCTACACTTACTCATTGTATGTTAAACCCATCATAAGTTAAAACCCATAAACCCATCATAAATTGAAAATATCACAAATTGACCAGCCTGGGAAACATGGAGAAACCCCATCTCTACTAAAAATACAAAAATTAGCCTGACACAGTGGTGTGCACCTGTGCACCTGCTGCTACTTGGGAGGCTGGGGCAGGAGAATGGCTTGAACCTGAGAGAGGGAGGTTGCAGTGAGCCAAGATTGCACTCCAGCCCAGATGACGAGAATGAAACCCTGTTTCAAAAATGAAAAGAAAAGAAAAGAGAAAAGAAAAGATCACACATCTCAAATGCATTCAATATATCTCATCTACTGAACGTCATAGTTTATCTTATTCTATCTTAAATGTGCTCAGAACACTTACATTAGCCTACAATTGAGCAAAATCATCTACCACAAAGCTTATTTTGTAATAAAGTGTTAAATGCTTATAACGAAGGGATGTATATTTATTGAATACTGTATTGAAAGTGAAAGCAGAATGGTTACATGAGTACTCAAAGTGTTGTTTCTACTGAATGCATGTCACTTTTGCACCATTTCGAAATAGAAAAATTGGAAGTTGAACCACTGTACTTTGGAGACATCTTTATCATATTACATGTTATGTTAATATTATATATGTTTATATATGTTAATATATAATATAATGTAATTATTACATTATATTAACATAATTCTATATAATTGTGCATAATTAATAGATTTAATTATATTAATTATGATAGCATTAATGATACAGCTAACAATTATATATTGATATATTCAATTAATATATAATCCAGCCCTTGGCAGAAAACCTTGCCATACCTGTTAAATATTCATGGCAAAATTATGAAATTTTTCTCTCCACATTTTTTCATTTCTTAAGTGGGGATAATTGCAGTGCATATCCCATAAGGTTAAATAACTTAATAAATATAAATGCTTTGGAACCATATTTGGCATTTTGTACTAACACAATAAATATTAGCTATTGTGATGATAAGTAATCACATGCTTCTCCTTTATGGAATCTGAAATAATTGAGAAAGAAATGCTGACGTGTTTTGTACATTTAACTTATTTAAATATACTACATAGAACATACCTTGTGTTTAGCACTCTTCTAAGCACTTTATAAATGTTAATTTACTTCATCTTCATAATGACTCTTTGAAGTAGTTACTATTATTACTGCAATTTTATAGATGGGGAAACAGAGGCACAGCAAGATTTTTATTGTCATTGTTGTGTTTGTTGTAACTTGCCTGAGGTCACATAGCTAGTTGATGAAGGAATCACTAGAAACCTCCTGAAGCTTGACTGGGACTCCCCTGAGCATTTGACCGTGCCCCTATTGAATTAGTCTTATTTTCCCACTAGGTGGCAGATGAAGAAACTTCATCTGGTGGGCGGAGACTTGGAATCTGCAGAGGGGAACTGAAGATCCTGCCGGAGCAGAACCTTTCTCCGAGGCAACACAATCAGGTACATACTCCCTGTCTCCAAGGGCTGAGTGTGTCAGATTGGTGAGAATACAGTGTCAATTCATACTGTTCTGTCCTGCAGGGAGGAATGGGAGTCCTCTCTCCTCACTTCAAGCTTGAGGCATTTGAGTAAGGGCTTCCCTGTATGGGAAGCAGTACTTGCTTCTAGAGGAGGCTTCCCTGCACTCACTCAGGACATGCTGGAAATGCTTTATTTCCACAAAGTGGCAGATTCTAGGAATCTCTTGTTTAGGGAGGATTGGTGGTGAGTCACTGCAGATAACTATAGGGAGAGGCAGAACTGCTGTCTTGAATCAGAAAGCAATCAAAGTAACAAGATCTAACATGTATTGAGCAAATGTTACCTTATCTGTAATCATCACAATCGCCCTGTGTGGTGGATGTCTTTATACCTATTTTACAGATAAGATAATTTAGAGTCACAGAGAGTCAGTAGTTCCCCCAAAGTCACGTGGTACATAAATGACAGTGACAGAATTTGAACCAAGATAGGTCTGAATGCAAAACCAACCCTCTTAACACCTGGCCTAGATGCTAGACAAGGTCTTAAGCTGATTATTACACACATCTCCCAGTGCCCAACAGTGGGAAGGAGTTTATGCCATGACCTCCTGGAGGGATGGGACAGGTCTTATTAACGTTGGTGGACCCAAGCCTATCACAGTGCTTACCATATGTTAGGTGCTCCCCACAAGTGGGGTCCCCTGACATTTGGACCCCACATTCCCACAGAACTTGGAGGTTCTGACTATTTGGGAAGGCTACAGATGGCATAATTAAATGCACAGGATGTGCAGTGAGCAGATTATGGTCCAACCCCTAGGACCTCCCCTTAAACGCTTTCCTTACCTAGTAGATGGCCACGTCTCCTGGGTGTGCTGTGAGAATTTCCTGAGCAGGGGTAAGTGAAATTCCCACTTCAAAACGCATGCCCAAATAAGTCATGCCTATTCACCATTACTACTACTACTGCTACTACTACTGGGACCCCAGTGTCTTCTCTTGTAATATGATATGTTTGCACAAATAGGCTTTAAAGCATCCTTCAATTTTCAGTTTCTAGGACCGCAAGACCCTGCTTATTTACTGAGCAGGACCTCTCAAACTCTCAGAGACTTTAGTAATTCATTTGAAATTGACTACTGACCAAAGCTCTACTCCAGATTTTTTCTTCTATAAGGATTTTTAAAAATCCTTACATTTGAAGTTTAGAGTTGTCTGTTACAAGGTTCCAACAGTTAACCTAACCTGTACTGTAGCCTAATATGGCTAATGACTGTTTTGTGTATATGAGAGCAATTTTATTCCTTTCTGTCATGACTTGCGTTGCCCCTCTCCCTGGAATAATGTCCCCAAACTCAACCTTACTCATGTTTGCATTCTTTTATGATCAGATCAATGCCATATTTTTTAATGTCCTCCTAGTATTTTTATCTGCACTATCCATAACACTCCATATCATTTATGGTGGTTACTTACAGCTATGTCCTAAACTTATATTCTAAATGAAAGACAGTTGAGGGTAGAAGATATGTCCTATACATTCTTTTCCTCTTTGCATAATGTCTTGCACTCAGTAATTATAGAGTAATATTTTTGGAATGAAGAAAAAAAAAAGAGGAAGGAAGACAAAAAGAATTTGTTTGGTAGTATTAATTTTCTATTAATAAACTAATAATTGGGTAGTGTTTTAATCCACTGCATTTGTGGTGATTGTTGCACAGATTACCACAAATGCAGTGGAACAAAATATTACCCAATTATTAGTTTACAGTTCTGTGGTTCAGAAGTCCATCATGGAATGACTAGGTCATCTTCACGAACCTGAAATCAAGGTATCAAAAGGCTGAGTTCCCATTTGGATGCATTGGGGAAAAGTCTGCTTCTAAGCTTCTTTTGTTTGATGGCAAAATTCAGCTCCTTGAGCTTATAGGACTTGAGGTCACCACTTTCCAGCTGGATGTTAGCTGGGGGCTACTTTCAGCAACCAGAGGCCACCCACATTCCTCTGCATGTGGTTCCCTCCATTTTCCGTCTTCAAGCTAGGGTCAATAGGTCTAAATCTCTGATTTTGTCTCTGACCTCTAGACCCAGATTTAAAGGGCTTCTGTCATTAGGTCAGATTCACCCAGATAATCTCCGTATCTTCAGGTCAACCAATTTGAGACCTTAAATGTGTCTTCAAAATCCCTTTACAATAGCACCCACATCAGTGTTTGCTTATATAATTGGGAGATGTGTGTACATCAAGAAGTCAAGGATTTGAGAAACAAAATATCTGCTTGATACACTGATCAGTTACTTTGTTGAGCTAAATTATTTTGGACTTTTATTAGTAGGAGAACATTTATGAGTAAAAAGTCTGGGATCCACATACATAGTTTACATCTTGGCCTGCTGAACTATGATAATGTAATAAAATGGAAATGCTTCTAGGTTTGGAGTCACTGGACCCTATTAGGATCCTGTTTTACCACTTACACCATCTGACTTCCACTCAGGTCTCTTAAATGTTGAATGAAGACATTTCAATTAACTCATGGAATTGCTGGGCCATTAACTTCATTTAAGAGCTTCCCAGCAACTAAGATTAGGTGTGTCTGGCAGCTTTTATTTACGTTCAGACACAGATCTTCTGGCCTCACTTGTCTCCAGGGCCCTTGCCACTTGTTCCACATCATGCACTTCTTTGGGCACAGGATCCGCACATGCTCTCAGCTCTTATACTCTGTGGGTTTCAAATAGACACTGCAGCATCCGCCTCATCTCACAGGCTGACCTGGCCCACCTGTGGCTACTGCCCCCTGCTCTCTAGTTCCATAGCATGACTTGAATCAGCTTCACCCAGAGGGTGACCCTTTGGGCTTCCTCAGAATCTGCTGAAGGGGGCAGGTAATAATCTGGAAGTGCAAAAGTATTAATTCCTCTGGGATGAAAGTTGGCCAGTAGCAGACAGGTGGAAATAATCTGAAAATTTTCCTATCTCTCCCATTCCCTGAAAACAAGACTGCTCCAATGAGCAGCAGCCTCATATTCTCTGAGTTTGTCTCAGAAGAATAGTAAGCAGTTTATTAGTAATATGTATCCAGCTTTACTATGGTGTAGACAATCAGGCTAGAAACAAACAATTGATGTTTAATAGGTGCAAAGCAATCAATTTTGTTGCATTTTAAAGCTACCTGGGTACCAGACCCCATGGCTTAGAAGGCCTCTCTCTGGCTCCTCTCTAGCTACTTTTTGCTCATGTAATATGTTTTGAGTGCCAATGGATTTCCCCACATGGGTTGCACCCTAGTTGAAATTTCTGCATGTGACACTCTCTTCCTCTTGCTTTATTTTTCCCTATGTCTCAACCCATATTTGCATACAAATTATTCATAAGTATATTTGTCTGTATTCACTATCAGATATGAAACTCTCTGAGTTCATGACTGCTCTTTTATGTATATGCAGTTTATTACACATGTAATACTTCATATACATTCTCCCAACAAACTTGAAAGAACATGCTATTTTTATCTCTATTTCATAAGTGAGAAAACTGAGGAACAGTATACTAAAGACATTAACTCTCAAGATTCCATAGCTAGGCAATAGTGCAATGAGGATTTTTAACCACTGTATTGTGCCAAAGCAGCATCATAGAGGGTCATGTAAGTCATAGGAGGGAACAAGATAACTGGGAAGGTTCATAAAGTAGGAATTTACCCAATCTGGGACTAAGCCTGAGAAGCCCCAACATTATATAGATGAGTTAGGCTAAGGTGGTTGCAGAGGTCACTGAGAAAGAATGGCCTCAGAGGCAGAAGGAAAACCAAATATTTGTGTCACCGATGTCAAGGGAAGACTACGTTTCCTTTAGTCTCTGAACTGATTTCATGTGTTCTCGTTATCATTTCTATGGATGATATTAGGTTCTGCTTTCACAAATGATCCAAGAAAGGTCCATGGTCACTATCACTGGAAGTCAGTGGCCTCCTCTCCACTCACCTTGGCCTGATCTGCAATCAGACTCATGCATACCCTACAAGGGTACCCCTCTCTGTAGGTTTTCAAAGGATAAATAAATAAATCAGAGAGTTGATTTTCACAAGTCATATGTACCTATGCATTCATTTCCTAGGGCTGCCATAACAAAACAAAACAAAACAAAAAACACAAGACACAAACTGAGTGACCCAAATGACAGGAATTTATTCTGGAGATTAGAAGTCTGAGAGCAAGGTGTCTTCAGGGCCACGTTCCCTCTGAAGTTTCAAACGAAGACTCTATCCCAGGCCTTTCTCTTACATTCTGGTAGTTCCTTGGCTTATGCCACCATAACTCTTATGTTTACACATCATTCTTTCCATGTATGTGTTTTTCTCCAAATTTCCCCTTTTTATAAGAACACTAATTATATTGGATTAGGGGCCCATGCTACTCTCGTATGACCTTGTCTTAACTAATTACATTTGCAATGACATCATTTTGAAATAAGGTCACATTCTGAGGTAATTGTAGTTAAAACTTCAACATATTTTTTTTTTGTAGGGGGACACAATTCAACCCATAGCTGCATATACACTCTTTCTGTTTCGGCATCCTTGTTTCCTTCTGATCACTGATGTCAGCCTTGGAAGCCATATGATATCACAGCTAAGCTGATAGGCTCTGGGTTCTGTTTGCTATTTACCAGCTGTGTGATTTGGAGCAAGCTACTTTGTCTCTCTATTCTCAGCTTCCTTATTTGTAAACTTGGAATAACAATGGCTCCTATTCTTCTGAGTTGTCATGAGGAGCCAAAGAATTAGAATGCATGGAGCATTTATCAGGGCATCTGGAATCTAGTGTGTACTAGATACATTTACTTGTTTATTACTATAAATCTATGACCTTGCATTTAGGTGGAGTTTGAATTTATAAAGCAGGTTTCCACATCTAACATCATTTGATCAACATAGAACCTTGTAGATTATGCCAGAATTTGGATCTTCACTTCCAAGACATAAAGATGTAGAGGTACAGAAGAATGAGTCACTCATTACACAAGTAGGTAATGCAAAATAGAATTAGAACTCAAGGGATGGGATTTCCAGGCCTGTTGTCTTTACTCCACACCAGACTGCGTGGCTGATAAGATTAAATTCAAATATAAAGATTTGATTTTCAAAAATCTTTCAATTGACCATGACATGAAGAAAATGCTTAAGTATGGGCAAACTTTATGCAGAGAGAATACCATGACAGTATTATGATTTATAGATGTGTGCCATCTCAATTTTAATTTGGAAATCCAATTTGCTGTTTTAGGTTCTGTGGCAGTTCTACTACATTTGTCTCTAATATGTTATTCTTGAAATCTTTAGAAGAGGAATGATTGAAAATCATGTAGATTGCTCAGGCCTTCTGAAAATTATGGGAGGAAAGAGTGATGGCATTATGTTAGCCTCTGAAAATCACCCAGAAATGAAATGACTCCTTATTTTAAAACTTTTCTAAGGCTTTCAACATGGACCACATGAGTAACTAATTTTCAAATTGCTTTGCATTTACAAGTAGAACTCCTGTGGTGTCCAAGGAATCCAATTACGGCTGGGAAGTCATATAATAGTATGGGGACCTATTCTGATCAAAATGAGATTTTACTAAGTTCGTTGAAGATTGAGATTGAATAATGCTGAAGTGTGAAATCCTCAGTTATGCATTCAGCTCCAAAGAAAGAGGTGCCTTTTTACCAGATATTTGTGATTTTTCTCACCCTAGAAATATTGATCATGAACTCTCTCAGATTTTTTGAAAATGCCATTCTAAACACAAATAAACAAGGCAGAATAAAAGGTGATGTAGGGCAGTGGAGGAGAATGACTGACCCAGGAAACCTGGCTTTAGTCCTTGCTCTGCTTCTCTTTTATTACCATCTAACTCTGATCATAAAACTCCATCTCTCCGTGCCTCAGTTCCCTTCTCTGTTAATGGCATCATAGCACTATTAGATCATCAACAGTTCCTTAGCTTCATGATTGAATTGTTCTGTAGTTCTTGGCATGAAATAGTAGTAGTATTACTCAGGTATTACTCAGGGCTTTTCCATATGGGATTTCTTAATCAATACAAATTAAACAACAAACATACAAAAAGTCTAACATACCACTTTCGGCTTTTGCTTTTTCAAAGTAAAGTTACTTTTTAAAATACTTTCATCTAAAAAATCCCATAATTATATTACATATATAATTATAAAAGAAACAACAGTTTAGAATCAAAACTAAACAATCAGGAAAGATCATCTCTAATATAGAAAAGACCACTAACAAATTTGTAGTAACTATAGGGCATGCACATTCATACACATACACACCCACAATGGTTCAGTTTCTTTTTGCTTGGTCTAATGAGAATTTTATTATGCACTAGGATTTGCAAACCTTTGAGGGTAAAATGAATATAAGTAAAACTGACAAAAATGTATTAGAAAGTTCAAATTTTGATAATATTTCAGAAAAATGTTGACAACAAATTTGTTTTGTACACACAAGAAAAGAACAAAATACATGGGGAGGAGTAAATTAGATGAACAGTTCAACATCCGTGGGTGTCTATATTATAGAACACAAAGTAACACCTGGATATATGCAAAATTTTAATTATAGAAAAGTTGTAATTTTAGAAAATTTTGGAAGGAAATCAACCAGGAAGGAAAGACATGCAGATGCAAAATGAAACAACAAGTCTATGATGCTCAGTCCTTGATATGGTTTGGCTATGTCCCCACCCAAATCTTGAATCATAGCTTCCATAATTCCCATGTGTCACGAGAGAGACTCAGTGGGAGGTAACTGAACTATGAGGGCAGGTCATTCCTATGATGTTCTTGTGATAGTGAATAAGTCTCACGTGATCTGATGGTTTTATAAATGGAAGTTCCCCTGCACATGCTCTCTCTTGCCTGCCACCATGTCAGATGTACCTTTGCTCTTCCTTTGTCTTCCACTATGATTGTGAGGCCTCCTCCCCAGCAAGGTGGAACTGTGATTTCATTAAGCCTCTTTCCTTTATAAACCACCCAGTCTTGGCTATGTCTTTATTAGCAGTGTGAGAACACATTAATACAGTCTGCATTCTTCCAATATGACCTTTTATTTGTCAGCAAGACTGGGCTAAAAAATGCCCAGATTGCTGGTAAAAAACTATTTTTTAGTATGTCCGTGAAAGTGTTTCCAGAAGAAATTAGCATTTGAACTTGTGTTCTGAGTAAAGAAGTTTTCTTTCAGCAATGTGGGTGGATGTCATCCAACAAGTTGAGGCTCTGAATAGGATAAAATGGCAGAGGAAGGGTAAATTTGCTGTCTTTTTTTTTTTTTTTTTCATGTACATTCAGAATTTTTATTTTAAAACAAAGAATCAGAGTAACATTAGTAATAGAAAATCCATATGGAAATATTCACAATCTTCTCAGTGAGAAAGGGGACCCTGCCTTACTGCCGACCTACTGTTTGAGGAGCCAGAAGTTGACATGAAATTGCAAGGTCACCTTTTCAAGCTAAACCCCACTCCATAGCTATGTCCCTTTTTTTTTTTTTTTTTTTTTTTTTTTTGAGACGAAGTCTTGCACTGTGGCCTGGGCTAGGGTGATCTGCAACCTCTGCATCCCGGGTTCACGTGATTCTCCTGCCTCAGCCTCCCGAGTAGCTGGGATTACAGGTACCCGCCACCACGCCCAGTTAATTTTTGCATTTTTAGTAGAGACAGGGTTTCACTATGTTGTCCAGATTGGTCTCGAATCCCTGACTGCCCACCTCAGCCTCCCAAAGTGCTGGGATTACAGGCGAGAGCCACCGCACCCGGCCTCAGCTATGTGTGTTTATATTCAAAGGCTCCACAGGAACAGTGAGAACTGAGAACCAAAACACTGTCACTGGCAAGGGTTTGGCTAACGGTTCTGAGATGGGTAAGCACCAAGAAGGGAAAGGGAAATTGAGCAACATATGAAAAAGGGGCTGTGGGAACAAGAAGAGAAAATAAGTCAACAATAATGTACTTCCACCCAGAGCAAAGTGACAGTGCACATACATTCATCCTCTCAAGTGTGGCTACACTGCACATTGACTCATACTATCTCAAACATGGTTTATTGGAAAGATTCAAGTCCCCTAAGGGCACTCGGCATCGGACCACAGTGACATGGTAACAGACATACGCAAGCGTGCCATGACCCTAAAGCCATAACACACTTTAGATAATAATCGCTCAGAAAAAAATCCTCTCCCAGAGCTGAGGTTACACATTCCAAGTTTGCTATAAACATTCTTTGGTGAATTCCTTTAAAGGTAAGAGTTAAAATAAAACAGAAAATCAACACCTAAAACCTACTAAAGAAAAGAAAAATTTGCTGTCTTTACTTGAGCTGGGACATCCTTTTTCTTCTGTTCTGGGACATCAGCACTCCTGGTTCTCAGGCCTTTGGACTCAGACTGGGACTTATGCAAGCAGACATTCGGGCTTGAATTGGAACACACCACTGGCTTTCCAGGACCTCTAGTTTGTATACGACAGATTATGGGACTTCTCAGTATCCATAATTGCATGAGCAAATTCCCCCTAATAACTTTCTTTCTATATATCTACACATGTTCTATGGGTTCTGTTTCTCTGGCGAACCCTAATAATACATCTGGATATACAAGGAGGTAACTGCACAAATCGAATTTGGGGAAAATGGAGTGAAAGCAGAAAACAGTGGAAGGGGAAGTTCTTTTTTCTCTATCTCTTTTTTCTTGCAGAGATACGTAAGTCCAAGTGTGTTTGAAAACTTCTGGAGATGTTCCAATTTGTGGCTTCTTCTGCTAATTCCAGTTAAGATGAGCATATTTAGTAAATCTTGTACTTGTAAATCTTCATTGCCTCATTTCTCCTGACAATCAATTGCCATCATTGCCTGAAGGAAAAGGTAGAAGTCCACACTTCTGATGCTGAGTTTGAGCTAGAGCTCTTCAGGACACCATATGGAAAATGACTTTCTTTCTCAAGTATGGATTGGATGCTGATGTCCACCAAGTGCTTATTTGCCTCAAGTATGGTTTGGATGATGATGTCTAGATAGAGAAATAGAACTGGGAGTCAGTAGGAAGAAAATGTCATACTTCATTCAAGAAGCAACTTTTTTTTTTTGCCTTCTTTATTTAGTCAACATCATTTACTTGGCCATTACTGCATGCTGGACATCATTTCAGACACTGTGGATACAGCAATAAATAAATCTGTGAATGGGTGTGAGCACAGATTAATTTACAATTAAAATACAGGGTGAAAAGTTGTCATACTGGAAAGGAAACTGACCTTGGCAATGCACAATCTTTACTGTATTTTTGCCTGTGATGGTAGTAGTGGAATGGAGGGGTGTTCCAGACAGAGGGAAGACTGTATATAGTTCCTGATGCTCAAGTGTGCATGGCATATTCCAAGAATGGCAAGCACTGCAGCCTGGCAGATGCATTAGATATCATTCTATTAGTAGAAGGAGAGAGAGAGTCTAGGAATACTGAGTTTGTAAAACAAGAGATTGCATTTTGTATGAGTTGCTAGGATGGGGTGGTTTAGGAACAGGACAAGTGGATTTCCTGAAAAGTTACTGTACCTTCTGCTACAGGGTCCTCAATATTCACCAGCATAGAACCTTCCTTTCATGTGCTGTTGGAACACCTATTCTTTTGTGCTCCCATTTTGCCAATTCTGAGGCATGCAGAGACAGATTCCTCCCAGGAGGGCCAGCTCCACTTCTCCTGAGCTGTGCCCTTCCATTCTAACTGTGGTGGAGGTGTTTTGTGGTTCTCCATTATTCCCTTTTAAAGTTCCTAGTAAGTTCTAAACCACAAGTAATTTTCTCTTTTTTTTTTTTGTATTCATTTTCATTTTTTTTGTATTCATTTTGTTTTTCTCATCAGCTAGATAGAATCCATGATATAAACAGTTCTCAGCACACTTACATCTATGAGAGTTTGAGCAAGGCTTTAACATATTACATCCCATCTCCACTGAACCCTGAAAACTCACCTGAAAGATGTACAGAAATAGAAGCCTCCTTACCATTGAACTCTTCAATATGAGTTTAAGAGCCTATGAATGGTCTTCAGAACCATTCCTCCTGCCTCCTGCTTCCCTTTCTCAGCAGACAGGCATCACCACCATGAAGAGTACACGAGTATTAAAATTCAATGTGGAATTTTACGAAGGCTTAGTATGGAAATTCTCTTGTACTTGTTCGAATCAAGTTCTTTGATCACAGAATGTGGATTTGTTTTCCTACTTTATATTTCATTTCAATGTATAAATCATTTTTATAACATCCTCGACGGGTTGTCTTGCCTTATTTGAACACCTTTACAAATTATAAGCTCATGACTTCAAAAAGCAGCTTGTTCTCCATAAAGTTAGCACTAATTAGTAAAAACTATGTTCTTATATTCAACTAAAATCTGCTTTCTGATAACTTTCATCCTAGCTCTTCATTAAGCAAACTAAGAACATCTCTATCCCCTTCCACATAGTATCACTTTATATATTTGAAATTAACCATGAAGAAGGCAGGCAGTCATACTTGGAGAGGTTAAAGAGATGTACAGGACACACAAAATGTTCAAACAGCCAACTGTTTGAATAGCCAACACCATTATGTTTAAGAAGAGGCAACTTTTTGAAATGTTTACAGTAGAATTCTATAATTATGTACTAAAGCTCTAATGAAGGACATAGGAATCCTTATTTCTACATTAAATGATTTCAGAACGCTGCTCTTTTTGAATTGGTCCATCTGTCTCTTTCCCTGTTTGGAATTTCTCTTTCCTCATTTTCATGTGCTTCTTTGGGGGCAATTTCTTCATTTGTTTCACTTTCTTTAATCTATTAAAGAAATAGTAACCTATTTGCAAAATAAGCAAATAAGAGTCAGTAGGCTCAGAGTGATGCTGGCCAGTAGAATAGGAAAGGCAGCTGGTGATGAGCTGCACCTCTGAACTTTTAAAAGCTAGTTTTCAATGCCGACATCTTATTAATTATGCTCTGTCATCACTCACATGGCCTTTATTTCATTAAATGTAATTACGTTTAAAGCAATGTCTTCAATGAAATGGGAAGTTGCAAATGCTTTGAGAGTCGCAGAGGCCCTGTTTCAGCAATTAGGTCAAGTAATTGTCCCTCTTGAAGGATTCTGAGTGCCTTTTGGTAGTTTTTTAAATTCCCCCTGCTTGTTTACTGCCTGTAATATCTTATGAGCTCACTATGCGTAGTGTGAAATTTCTAAATATCCCATTGAGTCTAACTCTATGCCAATCACTTCCTGTTTTAATGCATGAAGAATATCATCTAGTTAAAGTATTATACTTGGTTTTACTTACTGGGGGACTAGGAACTCCTTTGAGAATATCACACAAGTAGTAAACCCTTTCTCCAGAAAAGCTGCTTTTTATATTGCTATCTATAGGTCCAAAGATCTCTGAGACCCAATCACGACATTCTTAACACCTGTGGATTCCAATGAACTATCCTGATTTAAAAGAATCCTTTGTTCCTCATATCAGCAATCTGGTTCTATGCTGGAAAGGACCATTTTGCTGATACCTCGTTCGCCCAAATGGCCTGAGGCCTCTCTCCCAGCTCTGATCAGGTGTCTTCCCCAGGGATATCCCTCCAGCTGCTATGTGAGGTCCTGCTCCTAGTGCCCATATTCCTGGAATTAGAATTCAGGCTGATTCTCAGAATATTTCATGTATATTTGGGTGTGTGGAACTTCTGTGCCAGACCTTCCAGAATAATATATCTATCATAAATAGAGTAACACTAGCTCCTGATGCCTTTAATGCTGTTCTCCACAAGAACAAATTCTGCTATAGTGAGGATACTTTCTGTCTTGGTTCAGCCACCATCAAACAGGGCAAGCTAAAATTCTTACTTTGCACAGGAGAAGGAAGAGATGAAAGTGAGAGTAAAGTCAGGCAATAAATAGCAGAGAAAACGCAAGAAAGGACAAATAAGATCTTCACATCCCTAATACCTCTAATAGCCCCCTGGTGGTTCATGTCTCTCTGGATTGGATCAATCTCCTGGTCTCCTGCCAGGAGATTTTTGGAATAAGATTTTTTTTTGTCCTTCAATCCCCAGTGGGTCACCGAACCATAATCACAGTAATCCCCATCAAGAGTCAAACTGAAGTAGACACATCCTGTTGGCCCCAAACTAAATAGAAACACAGAAAGAATTGTAGAGCAAGAAGGCCATGCAGGACTCCTAACTAGCTGTCTGCACAGGCTTGCCTCGATCCTTGTTTTAACATCTCCATAATACAACCATATGTTAAGTTTAAATTTTGATATCTGTATTTTGCCTTGGGATGGGGTTTCCTTATATTAATGCTATCAGTGAATACCCCTTTGAGCATGATGATCCCATGGTATTTACAAGACTCTTGACTAGTTCATCCATTCATTTCAGATTTCACTATCCTCATTTGTTGGTCTAGAATCTAGATGAATAAGCTGAGACTTTGAAGGTTGTCCAAGGTGACAGAGTCAGGTAGTAGCAAATCTGTGATTTGAACAGAGATTGGTCTTTTTTCCAAACTCCAAAACCCACTGATCTTTTCTATTCTCAAAAGTATGGGCTTTCCCCTGCTACAATTTTTTGGCTTTTGTTTTATTTTGTTTTTAAGGCAAGAAATAACCCTCTGTCTGAGTCTTCAGTCCCGGGCCTGTAGTATATACTCAGTAAACATTGCTTGAACTAAATTTGAGTTTTAAAATTAGAGCACCAGCTTCTTAAATGGGCTGCAGGCAAAAGCCTCACACCTGGAAATAGCAGCTACATACACTTTATTTCTCTCCTTTAATAAATGCTCAGAGAGTTTCCTTCCCAGGGTCTCTAGGAGACTGATCTCAGGAAAACTCTAGAGCACAGTCACTTTTACAAGAGCTCTGCAGCCTTCAAAATCCTGGAAAAACTGTACAGGGCTAAATTTTGCCATTGAAGGAGGTAATCTTGAGCTCTGAGGGATTAATTACTTATGCAAAAACAAAAGAGCCAGTTTAATAGGATAATTGCCAATGAAAGAAAATTAAATAGAATCAAAAGAAAAATTGATGCCACAATATTCTTTTGCCTGCTGGAGGAACAAAGCTAATTGTTTTCCATCTGAAGTTCCCTTTTGGATGTTTCCTCCCAGCTAATTTTTCATGTTATTTGTATTGCACTGAAGATTCTCATTTTAACTTGTAGGAAGTGAGGATTCTTTAATTCTAGTTTTTGGAGTTGATTTCTTTAACCTGAGTACAGTGCTTTGGGTTGTAAAGGCTGACATCAGAAGTTACAAGATCAAATAAAGGGACTATATGAATGTTGGTAATAAGCTCAACTCCTTTGTAATAAACCAGTTTGATAGTGCTGCCAGAAACCTTCGTAATCGTAGTTTATTAAGGGAAATTGTATTTAGAACAAGGAAGACATAAATCAGTCCTACTCTGCATCAGCCATTTTGCACTTAAAACCATGATTAGTTACAAACAGCCAGCATTTTGAGAAACACTAGCAAATTGGAATGGCTGCCCAGGACAAATAGGTGACAGTGCACTGTTTCAAAAGAGAAAATTATAATACCCAGGGTTAGCGTGGTTGTAGGGGAAAGTCCTTCTTACGCACTGTTGAAATGAAAATTGACTGCTACAGTATTTCTGGATGCATCTTGGAAGCACACACAAGAACTTTAAAAACTGTATGTGCTGATGTGCTGTGACACAACTCTCACACTCCTAGAAATTTATTCAAAAAAGAACAAGCACAGCGAAGATAGCATTGCAAAATTGCTGGGTTTTATTTTTTTCAATTTGAGCTATTGGAAATTCAATAAATTATTAAAATGGAGATCAAATACATAATAGTGTTCACAAGGGTATAATATGTAGCCATAAAATGAAAATTTAAATTGCTATTTACTGATACAGGAAGTTTATAATATAGGGTGTATTGTATAAACTTGAACGAATATTTGTTTAGTAATTATCCTATGTATGCACATAAGCATAAGAAAAAGAGTGGGAGATTATATCATATATTAATATTGGTTATATATAAAATTATTTTCTCCAAAATTTATGTTCTATGATTTCTATGGTTTTATTTCTATGAGTTTTAAACTATAAAATAAAATAAAAGAATATCTAAAATTCAGGGATGATTTAGCTGGGTTAATAGTTGATACTGCAAATATTTATGCTGCTCTTGAAAAATGAAATAAATGAATAGAATAAAAATGTACATTTATTCACGGTAACTTCAAACAGATGCCAGAGTGAAGGAGAGGACGCTTTAGAGGGCATTTGGGCCACATATGAGAAAAATCTACGCAACAATGGAATGAGTGACTGGAGGAGTAGCGGGCACTCTACATAGAAATAGAAGTGGTTGCTAGATAATTATTTATTTATTTATTTGTTTGTTTGTTTTTTTATTATACTTTAAGTTCTAGGGTACATGTGCATAACGTGCAGGTTTGTTACATATGTATACTTGTGCCATGTTGGTGTGCTGCACCCATCAACTCGTCAGCACCCATCAATTCATCATTTATATCAGGTATAACTCCCAATGCAATCCCTCCCCCCCTCCCCATGATAGGCCCCGTGTGTGATGTTCCCCTTCCCGAGTCCAAGTGATCTCATTGTTCAGTTCCCACCTATGAGTGAGAACATGCGGTGTTTGGTTTTCTGTTCTTGTGATAGTTTGCTAAGAATGATGGTTTCCAGTTGCATCCATGTCCCTACAAAGGACGCAAAGAGTTTTTTTGTGTATGGTGCTGGATAAGGGTCCAACCTCATTCTTTTGCATGTGGATATCCAGTGTTCCCAACACTATTTGTCAAAGAGACTGTCCTTTCCCAATTGAGTAGTCTTGGCACCTTTGTTTAAAATCATTTGACCATACATAATAAAAGACTTATTTCTAGGCTCTCTATTTTGTTATATTGGTTTGTGTATCTGTCTTATGCCAACACTATGCTGTTTTGATTACTGTAGCTTTGCAATGTGCTTTGAAATCAGAAGTGTGAATACTCCAACTTTGTTCTTGTCTAAAATTATCTTGGCTGTCTAGTATTCCTTGAGATTCTATGTGAATTTTAGAATTTTTTTTTTTATATTTCTGCAAAAAAAAAAAAAAAAATGCCTTTGGGATTTGATAAGAATTACATTCAATTTGTACATTGCTTTGGGTAGTAAGAACATTTTAACAGTATCAGTTCTTTCAATCTATCAGTATCAGATATATTCCATTTATTTGTCTTCTTTAATTTATTTAAGCAAGGTTTTCTAGTTTTCACTGTATATCTTTCACCTTCTTGGTTAAATTTATTCCTAAGTATTTTATTATTATTATTATTACTGAGACAGGGTCTTACTTTGTCCCCCAGGCTGGAGTGCAGTGGCATGATCTCGGCTCACTGCAACCTCAGCCTCCCAGGTTCAAGCAATTCTCCTGCCTCAGTCTTCCAAGTGGCTGGAATTATAGACATGTGCCACCACACCTGGCTAATTTTTTTGTATTTTTAGTACAGACAGGGTTTCACCACATTGGCCAGGCTGGTCTCGAAATCCTGACCTCTGGAGATCCACCCACCTTGGCTTCCCAAAGTACTGAGATTACAGGTGTGAGCCACTGTGCCTGGCCAGCATTTTATTATTTTTAATGCTATTGAATAGGGAATTGTTTTCTTAATTTCATTTTTAGATTGTTCATTGCTAGTGCATGGACAAACAACTGATTTTTTCATGTTGATTTTGTATCCTGCCGCTTTGCTGAATTTGATCATTATTGCTATCATTATTTATTTGTATTTTATGCATGGAATATTTAAGGTTTTTTACTTGGGGACTATCCCGGTCTTAAAACAGAAAGTGCTGCACCCCAGGAAATCCCTTAGTCTTAGCCAAACTGCGGTGGTTGGTCAGTCTAGGTGCTGCTGATCTGGTGGTAGAGAAACAGTGGCTATTAATAGCAAGATAGTGTATTGTATTTTACGAATTGAAATTTTGATTAAGAAATTTGTAGATTGGAAGATGGCCGAATAGGAACAGCTCCAGCCTCCAGCTCCCAGTGTGAGCAATACAGTAGATGGGTGATTTCTGCATTTTCAACTGAGGTACCAGGTTCATCTCACTGAGGTGTGTCGGACAGTTGGCGCTGGTTTGCGGGTGCAGCCAGACCAGTGAGAGCTGAAGCAGGGCAAGGCATCACCTCACCTGGGAAGCACAAGGGGGAAGGGAATTCCTCTTCCAAGCCAGAGGAAATTGAGACACAAAACACCTGGAAATTTGGGTAACTCCCACCCTAATACTACGCTTTACCAAGGGTCTTAGCAAAGGGCACACCAGGAGATTATATCCCACATCTGGCCCAGAGGGTCTCATGCCCATGGAGCCTACCTCATTGCTAGCACAGCAGTCGGAGATCTAACAGCAAGGCAGCAGTGAGGCTGGGGGAGGGGCGCCCACCATTGCTGAGGCTTAAGTCAGTAAACAAAGCCACCAGGAAACTCGAATTGGTTGGAGCCCACCACAGCTCAAGGAGGCCGGCCTGGCTCTGGAGACTCCTTCTCTGGGGACAGGGCTTAGCTAAACAAAAAACGGCAGAAACCTCATCAGAGGAAAATGCCCCTGTCTGACAGCTTTGAAGACAGCAGTGGATCTCCCAGCACGGAGGTTGAAATCTGAGAACGGACAGACTGCCTGCTCAAGTGGGTCCCTGACCCCTGAGTAGCCTAACTGGGAGACATCCCCCACTAGGTGCAGACCGACACCTCACACCTCACATGGCAGGGTACACCCCTGAGACGAAGCTTCCAGAGCAAGAATCAGACAGAAACACTCGCTGTTCAGCAATATTCTATCTTCTGCAGCCTCTGCTGCTGATACCCAGGCAAACAGGGTCTGGAGTGGACCTCAAGCAAACTCCAACAGACCTACAGCTGAGGGTCCTGACTGTTGGAAGGAAAACTAACAAACAGAAAGGACACCCACACCAAAACCCCATCAGTATGTCACCATCATCAAAGACCAAA
>NW_016807218.1:683962-709802 GCF_001698545.2 Rhinopithecus bieti | reverse complement strand
AAAAAAAAAAAAAAAAAAAAAAAAAAAAAAAAAAGGGGGAAGAAAAAAAAAAAAAAAAAAAAAAAGGGGGGGAGTGAATAACACACTTTGCAGATATCCTTTTGATTCACACGAAATACTGTTTTTTAAAAATTAATCAAACCACATCTCTGATCAGTACACGTATTTGTGCTCATTCAAGGTGGAAGGAGGAGTAGAAAGTGCAAAGAGTTTTATACCAATGTGTTTATGGTGAGACAGAAGTGACCATTGGCCGTTATGTCTGCATTTTCTTTTACAGTGCTGTGTATATAGTGTATATAAGCAAACAAACAAGTCCTAATTTACAACATCTAATCTTTCTAGATGTTAGAGAGGTTGTCAGTGTGTGACAAAAGTAGAGTCAGTAAAGTAATACATGGGAGTATACTTTGTGTTAAAATTCATAGGGAAGACTGCTATTAAAAACACAGAAGAGTAATTGTTAAAATCCCTCTAAGTATTACAGATGCTTATACCTGTCCACTGGGTTGATTAAGTAGACAGGGGAAGAGTTTTAGGCCATAATGCTTATTTTTTTAGGAAACACTTTCAAATTATAACCTGTGTGATATATATATATGCATCATTTATTCAATGCAACTGTGTATAGAGTGGAAAACTTATGTCCTATTTGAAACATCTAGTATTTCTAGGAAGTATGCAGAGAGAAGGGTTCTATGCCCGTGAGTTATGCTAGTTCAGATGGTCTAATCATTGTTCTATATGTGGATTTTTATTAATATTGTTGGGTATTAAAGGATAAACAAGTACTAATGCTCAAAGTATGTTAAAAGTAGAGTAGTAAAACAATCCCTTTAAGAACGTCCTTTTGTTAGTTTTTAATGATAATTGTCTTCTGGGAGTGACATTTGTTAATCCACATTTTGGAGCTAGACATAATCCTATACTTAATCACTGGGATGGTGGAAGAGGGAGAAGAGGAAGGGTAAAGGGAAGGGCTATTTGCTAGTATCTCTGTATCTAGAAGATAGTTTTAGATGATAGCCATAGGTCTATATGAGCATTTTTAGTAGAGTTCTTGAGATTTTCTATGTAAACAGTTAAGTCATGTGCAAACTGGGACAGTTTTATCTTTTTCTTTTTAATATGCATATCTTTTATTCATTATCTTGCATTACTGTGGTGTCTAGAATTTGCAGTACTATGTTGAATAAGAGTGGTGAAACAAAGATCCTTCCTTTGTACCTGATCTTAGGGAAAAAACATTCAATCTTTCACCATTAAGTATGACCTAGCATTTTTTAAGATTCTCTTTATCAAGTTGAGGGAAAATCCCTTTATTCTTGACTTGGCTGGCAGTTTTTATGATTAATGAGTGTTGGATTATATCAAATGCCTTTTCTGCATATAATAAGGTTGTATAATTATATGATCTTTTGAATTTACCTTGTAACCAGATTGAAACAAGGTAACCGTTGTAATACAGTGATTAATTTTTGAATGTTGAACCAGCCTTGCATACCCTGAATAAATCCCATTTGGTGATAGTGTATAATCCCTCCTTCTTTCCTTCTTTCCTTCCTTCCTCTCTCCCTTCCTCCCTCACTCTTCTCTCCCTCCCTCCTTCTCTCTCTCTCTCTTTCTTTCTTTCTTTCTTTCTTTCTTTCTTTCTTTCTTTCTTTCTTTCTTTCTTTCTCTCTCTCTCTTTCTTTCTCCTTCCTTCCTTCCTTCCTTCCTTCCTTCCTTCCTTCCTTCCTTCCTTTCTTTCTTTCTTTCTTTCTTTCTTTCTTTCTTTCTTTCTTTCTTTCTTTCTTTCTTTCTTTCTTTCTCTCCTTCCTTCTTCTTTCTTTTCTTCTTTCTTCTTTTTCTTTCTTTCCTTCTTTTTCTTTCTTTCTCCTTCCCTCCTTCCTTCACTCCCTTTCTCCCTCCCTCCCTCTCTCCCTCCTTTTCTTTTCTTTTCTTTTCTTTTCTTTTCATTTTCTTTCCTTTTCTTTTCTTTCTATTCTTTTATTTTTCTTATTTTTCTCTTGGGACTAGCTCTGTCACCCAGACTGGAGTGCAGTGGTGTGATCATGGCTTATTGAAGCCTTTACCTCCTGGGCTCAAGCCATACTCTCACCTCAGCCTCCTTCTTAGCTGGAACCACAGGCGTGCACCACCATGCCCAGCTTATTTTTTGTTTTTATTTTTTTGTAGAGATAGGGTTTCACCATATTGTGCAGGCTGGTCTTGAACTCCTGGGCTCAAGCGATCCACCTGCCCCAGTCTCCCAAAGTACTGGGATTATAGGTGTGAGCCATCACAACCAACCCAATTCTTCCTATACATTTTCAGATTTAGTTTTCTGATAATTTGTTTTAATGTGTAAGTTCAGAAGATATATTGATCAATAACTTTTTTTTTTTTTTTTACCTTTTTTGGTCTGCTTTTTGTATATAATAATACTGCTCTTGTAAAATGAGTTGGGAAGTGTTCTCTCTTCTATCTTCTGGAAGAGATTGTGTAAAATTGGTGTTAATTTTTCTCTAAATGTTTGACAGAATCTCTAGTGAAACCATCTGGAATGAAAGTTACTTTCTTGAGAGGTTTTTAATTACAAATTCAATTTATTATCTAATGTTTATAGAACTTGTCAGGTTATGTATTTCATGTTGGTTGAGTTTTAGTAATTTGTGGTTTTGAATGAATTAGTTCATTTCTTCTAAGTAGCCAAATTTATGAGCATAGTGTCATTCATGGTATTCCCATATTATTCATTTAATAGCTGCAAGATTGGTAGTGACATCACTCATTTCGTTTTTAATATTGGTAATTTGAATCTTCTCTTTTTTTATTTTGTCAGTCTTGCTACAGGTTTATCAATTTTTTGATCCTTTTTAAAGAACCAGCTCTTAGTTTTATTGATTACCTCGTTTTACCTATTTTCAATTATATTTATTTCTGCTCTTATTTATAAAATTTCTTTTCCACTGCTCGTTTCAGCTTTACATTGCTCTTTCTTTTCTAGTTTTTTGAAGTAAAACTTAGATTATTAAACTGTGACCTTTATTTCTTTTTAATGTATGTATTTAGTGCTATAAATAGCTCTCTCAGTACTGGCTTAGCTGCATCTCACATACTTTGATATGGTGTATTTTCATTTTTATTCAATGTTATGTATTAAAAATTTCCTTTGACAATTTCTCTTTGACCAATGAATCATTTAGATGTATGTTGTTTAATTTCTGCATGTTTGGAGATTTTCCTGTTGACCTTCATTTTTTCATCTTTTGTTTGGCTCCATTATGTTCAAAGGTCACATTCCATATTACTTACATTCTTTTGAATTTGTCGTGGTTTGTTTTATGACCCAGGAGATGTGGTCTGAGTCAAAGGTCCAAAAGAGCATAATGGATGCATTAGGGATGTGTGTGTGGGTGAGGTGTGTGTGTTAAGGTGGTGGGGGGTGGGGAGGTTAGGGTGTTTTAGAAAAGGGAATCAAGCTGTCAAAGATGATTCAGGGACAGACAGTTAAGTGAAAGTCACATACTCAAAATCACAGCTAGTAAGTAGTTCAGATCAAAAGGCAGGATTTCTTACTCTACATGCATTGCTTTTTTTCTCATTCCCTCTCCAAATATATGAAAAATAAGTAAACAGAGATATGAAGCATGATAAAAAAATTAAAATATGTGGTAAAATTTAAAAGAAATTTAATTAAATTTAGCAAGACTACTGTGTTGTTCAAACAACCCCATATCCTTCTTTGTCATTAAAGTAGTGCTAGATACTATAAACAGAATAACCCTGAGATCTCAGTGACTTAATATAATAATTATTTCTCTCTTTTTCATATAAAGGTCAGTAAGAGATGGTGGTCATAGAGGGTGGATTCTGCTCCACACAAAATTAGAGGGAGCAAACATTCAGGGACCCAGGCTGAGGGAGACTTGTTTAACTCATGTTTTCCAAGGCCTTTCTGGGTGTCATCTCCTATTGGTAAATTAAGGAAAAGAGAGCGTGTGATCATTTGGCCAATGCTACAAGTTATATACATTATTTTGTCCACATTTAATTGGTTAGAAATTAGTCAGATGATACACAAATGCAAAGGAAACTGGAAAATGTATCCTAGCTTTCTAAATATGCAAAAAGAGAAATGATTTAGTAAACAGTTATTCAGTCTCTGCCACACATGATGTATCTATCAGGACCTCTTTACATAATTTACATATGTCACAGTCATTTATAAGCAATTGTTGCCATATTTTTTGATTTTGTAGATTGGGCGGAAAATGTTGTCAGACTCTGTATTAGTTCATTCTCCTGCTGCTATGAAGAAATACCTGAGACTGGGTAATTTATAGAAAAGAGGTTTAATTGACTCACAATTTTGCATGGCTGGGGAGGTCTCAGGAAACTGAAAATCATGGTGGACAGCAACTCTTCAGAGGATAGAGAATGGGTGACAGCAGGGGAAATGCCAGATGCTCATAAAACCATCAGATCTTGTGAGAACTCACTCATGAGAACAGCATCGGGGAAAATGCCCCCGTGATCCATTTACCTCCACCTGGTCCTGCCCTTGGTATGTCGGGATTATTACAATTCAAAGTGAGATTTGGGTGGGGGCACAGAGCCAAACCATATCATTCCATCCCTGGCCCCTCCCAAACCTCCTGTCTTCACATTCCAAGACACAATCATGCCCTTTCAACAGTCCCCCAAAGTCTTAAATCATTTCAATATTAACCCAAAAGTCTAAATTCAAAGTCTCATCTGAGACCAGGCAAGTCCCTTTCACTTAGGAGCCTACAAAATCAAAAGCAAGTTAGTTACTTCCTAGATACAATGGAGGTACAGGCATTGGGTAAATACACCTGTTCAAAATGGGAGAAATTGGCCAAAACAAAGGGGCTGCAGGCCCCATGCAAGCCTGAGGTCTAATAGGGCAGTCATTAAGCCTTAAAGTTCCAAAATGATCACTTTTAACTTCATGTCTCACATCCATATCACACTGATGAAAGTACTGGGCTCCCATGGCCTTGGGCAGCTCCACTTTGCAGGGTACAGCCCCCCTCCCAGTTGCTTTCACAGGCTGGCATGAGTGCCTGTGGCTTTTCCAGATGCACCATGCCAGCTGTCAGTGGATGTGCCATTCTGGGGTCTGGAGGATGGTGGCCCTCTTCTCACAACTCCACTAGGCAGTGCACTAATGGGAACTCTGTGTGGGGGCTCTGACACTACATTTCCCTTCTGCCTCATCCTAGCAGACGTTCTCCATAAGGGCTCCACCCCTGCAACAAACTTCTGCCTGGACATCCAGGCATTTCCACACATCCTCTGAAATCTAGGTGGAGGTTCCCAAACATCAGTTCTTTACTTCTGTGCACCTGCAGGTTGAACACCACATGGAAGCTGCCAAGGCTTGGGGTTTGCACCTTTTGAAACAATGGCCAGAGCTGCACCTTAACCCCTTTTAGCCAGGGCTGGAGCTGAAGCAGCTGAGACGCAGATCACCATGACCCAAGGCTGCACAGAGCAGGGGGACCATGGGCCCACCCCAGGAAACCATTTTTCCCTACTAGGCCTCTAGACCTGTGGTGGGAGAGGCTGCTGTGAAGGTCTCTGACATGCCTTGGAGACGTTTTACCCACTGTCTTGAAGATTAACATTCAGCTCCTTATTATTTATGCAAGGTTCTGCAACTGGCTTGAATTTCTCCACAGAAAATGGGTTTTCTTTTCTATAACATTGTCAGCCTGCAAGTTTTCCAAACTTTTATGCTCTGTTTCCTCTTGAACACTTTGCTGCTTATAAATTTGTTCTGCCAGACACCCTAAATCATCTCTCTCAAGTTCAATGTTCCACAAATCTGCAGAGCAGGGGCACAATGCTGCCAGTCTCTTTGTTAAAGCATAGCAAAAGTCACCTTTACTCCAGTTCCCAAGAAGTTACTCATCTCCATCTGAGACCACCTAAGCCTGAACTTCATTGTCCATGTTACTATCAGCATTTTGTTCACAGGCATTCAGCAAGCCTCTAGGAAGTTCTAAACTTTCCCACAACTTCGTATCTTCTTCTAAGCCCTCCAAACTTTTCCAACCTTTGCCTGTTACCCAGTTCCAAAGTCACTTCCACATTTTTGGGTATCTTTATAGCAGCACCCCACTCTCTGTGGTACCATTTACTGTATTAGTTCATTCTCATGCTGCTACAAAGAAACACCTGAGACTGAGTAATTTATAAAGAAAAGAAGTTTAATTGACTCACATTTCCACATGGCTGGGGAAACCTCAGGGAACTAAAAATTATCGTGGAAGGCACCTCTTCACAGGGTGGCAGGAGAGAGAAGGAGTACAAGCAGGGGTAATGCTAGACACTGATAAAATCATCAGATTGTGTGAGAACTCATTCACTATGATGAGAACAGCGTGGAGGAAACTGCCCCCAGGATCCAATTACTTCCACCTGGTATCTACCTTGACACATGGGGATTATGGAGATTATGGGGATTATAATTCAAGGTGAGATTTGGGTGGAGACAGAGAGACAAACCATATCACACTCCTAAAGGCTATGGATCAGACTATATTTCTACTGTTACAAATAAAAGTTTTTTTTTTTTTTTTTTTTTTTTTTTAAGTCATTGGCCATGCTGAAAACATTAAGTGATTTCCAACTCATAATTAATAGGGCAAGTTTTCATTCAGGGATACATGCAACAGCTTTCTTAGCTGTATGTTTACTTTTCGTCTGTGATAATATATCCAGATACAGCAAGTAAGAAAGGATGCTGAAAGTCTTTTTCAATGAAAATGTTTTGGAACTATTAAATAAGAGGAATGTTTTCCAAAATGTTTCTTGTAGAACACTAGTCCTTGAATATAATCCAAAGGAAAAAATATAGTTATTTACCCATAAAAGTTTATAAAGGAATGATACTCAAATATCTCTCTTGAGTGTTTACAATACATGGGAACATATTAAAGATTCTAAATAATTCTGCCATAAAGAATTTTGGTTTTAACCTCAGTTTTTCTAACACTTGTTATAGATTTCTGGGTTTAATACCACATGCTATTGTGTTACATCTGTGAGAAATGAAATTCTACTTGACTGTCATTACAATTGAACTTCCCAGTTTTGAATGCCACTTTCTAAACTAAAAAATTAGTAAGAAAGTATTTTTCATATGAGTAATATTGTTTTGTAGGACTTTAAGAATACATAGAATAAAATACATTTAGTCATGTTTTCCCTTTTTATTCTTATTCCCTACTGCAGTTATTAGCAAACTTAGCACTAATAGGGTGAGCTTTAATTTGTATAGCTTTTCTTTCTTCTCTCTTAAAAATATCTTGCATTATGTAAACTTTATTTTATGTTCTCCTTAGGCTATCACATTCACTTCATAAGTTTTGGATATCCTTTTTTCTACTACCAACATTGCTATATTTTTTAATAGAAACATTTCCTCACTCTGGTGAGGAAGAATAATCTCAGGAGAATAATCTTAGGCCCTTTCTTTTACCTTCAGTTTCTCCATTTTGTTTTTATTTTTCTCTTCTGCATTTTGAACCTGAACCAGAGATAAAATATGAGAGAATTTGAGGTTGATGTCAGAAGCATTTCTAGTACAGCTAAGGAAGTCTTTTATTGGAAGGCGAGTGTGATTTATAATACCATGCAGGAGTAGTATATATGCCACAGGATGTCATTCCTTTGTTTTTGGTTTCTAACTTGAAGAAAATTTGTGATTTTACATTGGCATAGAAAATAAAATAGAGCTTTGACTTATATTTAAAAAATGATCCTGCTTACTTGATATGCTATCATCTTTTATTATGCTTTGCATATAAACAAAATTATTTTATACTGTAGTTTTGTGATATAATATTGTAAAAGTATATTTGCCAAATACAATATTTGGAGTAAGTTAAAATTTATTATCTGTTTCATTAAATACTTTTATTGCTCTTGCCTTTTCTACCTTCTCTCTTTTCTGGCATAACTACCAGTAACTGTAAAGATATGTGAGCTGATACTTACAAAATGTCAGGCATCTTCTCCTGAGGGCTGTCAATCAGTATCATTTGTGCAGATGAACCATTGCCAACCTCCATACACTAGGTTATTTTTAAAATAATGCTTAATAAAAAACAATCTAGTTGGTGGTGATGGAATATTCTTTATTCTGGGTAAACTTTGTAAGCTTGGATTAAGACCACAAGATATCGAAACATTTGTGTGACTATATTGCAGTATTGGTTTGGCTCTCAAGAAATCAGAAGTTAACTCTGGTGTTCCAGGAACTATTCAACCAAAGGATCTTAGTGCACTTAGCTTTAATGAAGTAAGTTAAGTTATCTGAGGCTGTGCTTTCATTATGTAGCTACTAGCCACAGGTGGCTATTAAAATTCAAATTAATTAAAAATAAACAAAATTAAGTAGTTCCTCATTCACAGTAGACACATTTCAAGTGCTCAATAGTCACATACTACCAGTGGCTACTGTGTTGAAAAGTACAGATTGTCGGATATTTCCATCATTGTTGAAAGTTATAATGAAAACGACTAATTTAGAGGGCATTATTATTTCCAGTTCATATATAAAGGACAAAAAGCTAGAACTGCACTCTTGATTATCAGTCACTTCAATTTATTTGGAACAGTCTTAATTACTCAGATATGAGATACTTTAATGAACAATTGTATAACTCACTGGAAAAAATATTGGATTGGGAGATAGGATAAGTGGAGTTTGTTTCAACTATAAACTCGTGTTTATGAGAAAATAATTTGACTTATTTAAGCTACTTGTACCTGTGGAAAGCCAAACTATGAGACATGTGCAGAAAAGAGTTGACATAGCAAGCCTGACTACTATCCTTAGAAAGGGTACTTACAAAATTGGCCCTTGCCTGGCATCTGAAAACTTGGATTTCAAAAGAATTCCTACCATTTCCTCATGAGAGTGTCTCACTGTGCCAAAAATGCTTGTACAAACAAGATGATTTGTGCTGAACTCCTCCTTCCCTACTGGGAGTCTGGAATTTGTGTATGTGCCAGGCAGAGGGTGCTTACATGACTAGCCCCAAACAAAAACCTTGGTGCTGAGTCTCTAACAAGCTTCCCTGGTAGATATTTCACACTTGTCACAAATTATTATGGAGGACTTAAGCATGTCTTGTGTGGTTCCACTGGGAGAGGATTCTAGAATCTCACTCCTGGTTTCCCCAGACTTCACCCCATGTGCCTTTTCTCTTTGCTGATTTTCAGTGTATCTTTTGTTGTAATGAATCATAGCCATGAATATGACTATATACTGGATTCCATGAGTCTTTCTAGCAAATCACCCACCCCAGGGGTGGTCTTGACCATCAGCACACCTCACGATTATGTTGAAAGGGTAATATGAAGTCTAAAGTTTAAGAATAAGTTTGAATTCCAAACACAGTGCCATACACTTGTCAATCATTATTAATTATTGTACTGAATCTGGCAAGGAAGAAAAATCAGACAAAATATTCAAAATATACAAAATAAGATTGCTTAAAATAAAACTGAAAATTACATATCTGAATAAATATAATATAAACAAATATTTATAGTATAAATATAAATAATACCTGAATAAATTATATCTAACATTTTAAGACATAATTGTGGTGTTATTTTATTTACATTAACTGGGGACAATGAATCTTAACACTATGTTAGGATTTGGAAAGATATGACTTAGAGAAAAACAGAGGACATCATGCCCTTCTTGGGCTTTTAAATATCTACAGAAACACTTCCAAAGCAGTCTGGAAATGTGAGCTCAAGTGACTAACATAAGAATTTCAGTGAAACAGAATAGCAGTCATCCTTCCTTGGATCAAGTTTAAAGAAACTGCAAAGTTGTCTTTACACAAGTCTCTGGATATGAATCTGTCTTTCCACAACAGGTTTAAGAGACTCAAGACCTTGGAGGTGACATATCTGGGTGTTTCTTGACAGAGACTGAGAAATATGGCCTTGGCTTCCAGTGGTGGGAGTGAGAGCAGAGCTCTCTCTCCTTTTATTTTAAAAGTCAATTTATAAAGTGTCTTGTTGTAGTGAATGTTCTCCTGGCTCGAACATCATAATCTTTACCTAAACATGAGAATCTTTCTCTTTGCTGTGCAGTTCAGTCATATCCAAATTCCAAATGTCAACTCACCCTCTTCTCTGATTTCCACCACCCAGTTTTTACAACATGGCCCCAGGGAGGATATATCCTTGGTTTCCTACAGTGACATTTGATGAAGGTACTTGTGACTTTCTTCTTCCCTCTCCCATCCCATTCTTTCTTTCATACCTTTCTTTTTTCATTTACTAAGGTTCTTACTCAGATGACCAATTTCGAAGGTTTGGACCAAAACCTCTCCAGGCATGAGAACTTTTGGGGGCCTAAATTTGAGTACAAATTGTTTCTAGGGGATACCCAAAGGTTGTCTTTATGACCACAGTGACTTTAAAAAAATGTATCAAAGGAGAAAAAAGAACAAGCATCAAACTTTATGGAGTACAAAATAGCACAAGGAATAAGACTGCAGATATATGGAACCAGATTGCTTGAGTTTGAATTCTGTCTTCTCTGCTTATTTCTGTTTCATCTTAGACAATTTACTTAACCACTCTGTGCCTTGATTTACTCACCTATCAAGTGCAATAGCAACAGCACCTATTAATACCATCCCCCGTTTTTTAAAATAGAGACAGTGTCTCACTCTGTCACCCAGGCTGGATGGAGTCAATGGCACAATCATAGTTCACTGCAGCCTTGATCACCAGGGTTCAAGTGATCCTCCCACCTCAGTCTTCCAAGTAGCTAAGACTACAAGCATTTGCCACCATGCCTGGCTACTTTTTAAACATATTTTTATAGATGGGGTCTCACTATGTTGACAAGACTGGTCTAGACTCCTGGCCTCAAGTGATCCTACTATCTTGGCCTCCCAAAGTAATAAGACTACAAGCGTGGTCCACCATGCCTGGCCACTACCTATCTTATTGAGATATTGTGAAGATTAAATGAATTAACTTACGTAAATTGCATAGAACACTTAGTAGGTGCTATATAAATATGGCGACCACCTAATTGATCACTCAGCCTGGGATGCATTTGAAGATACAAAGGAGCATTATTAATAATTATATCAGAAGAAGTATAATGAAAAGTACTCAGCATTATTAGTTTTAAATTTTACTTGAAAGAAAACTTATTTTTAAGTAGCAACATTCTCTACAAATGGAAAACTCTTTAATATAAACTTTCCTGCTAATAAAAGTACAGAATATAGGAGAAAAAAATGAATGTACCCCTGTGTTATAGGACTTGGGAAAGATGAATTCAGTTGGGTCTCAGGAGAAAATGCACAGTGAGCTGCCAATCTTTGAGATTGGGGAGGGAGTACTTATTGAGGACAAGAGTACCTTTTTACATTCGTTCAAAGTGCAGAGGTGGTGGAGGCAGAAAACCTTATTTAAAGGTGAAGTTAAGTTAGATTCATTATGGACCAGTCAGTTATTAAAGGCACTAATGACAGCAAAGCAAGCATAAAGCACCTCCAACAATTTGCCAAGCATTCTTGCCTTGCTGCCTTTTGGTAACGGTTTCTCTAAAACTATTTTAAAACTATCGAGACGTATATGATAACTAGGTGATCTCACTTGTCACTTGGTCAATATTGTTTCCTTCCAGAGTAGTTCAACCTCAGATGTCATTTATGTGTACTTTGTTCTGATTATCATTCAACAGTGACAGTAAATATTTTTCTCTTCTTTCTCTCTATTCCTCTTTTCTGGCTTACAGATCTTTTCTTGGCCCTTGACAGAAGAGGCAGACTAACTTTTCTTAGGTGGCATAATTCTTCAAAATGTGTTAATTTTGAGGAACAGGGGTGATGGATGGTAATACACAGGCAGGGATCAACAGTTCCAGAACTGAAGGAAGAGTTGACAAATGTATCAAAGATGCCTAATCAAAATGTGTCCACGCTCTGCTAAATAAAGTCTGGTTGAGCAGAACTAACAACATCTTCTATGTTTTCTTATTAAAAAATTTTTTTTGAATACAAGAGATGATATACAGAAGGAGACAAAACAAAACTGATGACAAAGGAAGAGTTTGAGTTTTGCTAATACTTGAAGATGAGTAATTGCCAAATGGGGAGTTTGAGGCCCAGACAACAGTAGAGAAAAAAATAGCTTTTTGAGATTTCAAAACCAAACATTAATAAAAATATTAATTGAAAAAACTCAAAATGTTAATGCTCACTTATCAACATTTCTTAAGTTAAAAATTTTGATGTTATTGGATAATCAAATGCATTTGTATCTATAAATCACAATTTGTTGTAGCACAAATTCAGTTCTACTCCAGGTCAAATCATGCCCCTATTCTTAGCAAAGAAAATCTACAGAAATTAGTAGTCTCATATAACGCCGTTCACAACACTAATCATGTGCCACAACATGATGTTGATTGAGTCGTTACTACATACAGAGGATATGGCATATAATTTTCCACATGTGTTATAGGTATTTTTGTTTTTTACTCTCACAACAGCCCTATGAAGTAGATAACATTGTCTCCGAGGTACATGGAAGTGAATTTCCCTGAGTCTTAACAGCTAGTAAGTGAAGGAGCCAAAGTTCAACCCCCAGCGCTGGTGTCCATAACTCTTGTTCAATACTGACCTTGGCACCAATTACCAGAAAGAGATTTGATTCTGAACACGTATCTTAGAGGAATGTTAAATGCTTAGTGATTTAACACATGGCACAACAAAAGCATTTAAAGGCAGGATAGCACAAAATCCTGCTTTTGTTGAATAGATTCACAGGTCTAACATGGATTTAAAATAACTTGTGTGTGTTTATGAGTATTTATATATTATTTGTGTCAGCCAAAAATAGAATGAAGTATTAAGTATCAGGACCAAAGCCAAGTAAATTGAAGTGTAGAAATAACCAAAAGCTCGGGATGAATTACACCATTTCTTTAGGGCACTCTTGGGTATTTATCAAGGATGTTTCCAATCCAGCTCTCAAAGCAATAAACTCTAGGTAAGTCATCAAATAAATAAATAAATGTAGCACTGTATAACCTTTATTCTGTATTGCCTAAGAAATGGTCTTCTTTCAGAGAAGCAAGCCTTTCACATTTGACACTATATTGTAGTTTATTGCTTTACAACTGAGCTGTTCAATTTAGGCTTATGATAAAAGGTGTACACTTAGATAAGCAGACATTTTAGCTAATTAGATGGTCTAAAACAGTGGATTTAGAACCATTCCTACCATGCAATTACTCCTTAGCCCAGTGTCTATCACAGATGAAAGCAGAGCTGCTCTGGATGAAGAGAGAAAGAGGTGGAGGCCTGGGATTGCAGCAGCTGGGTTGTCTATTGACCTGTGTACTTAGGTAGCCCCAAGGGTACCTGCATTACATGTCTAGGGCTCCCCATGCTACACTCTGAAAGCCACTGTTCTAAAAGCCAAACCCAAGAAAATGTGTGAAAACAGAAACCAAATTTGAATTAAGAAGACTATAACATTTAAGGAGATTGAATTTTAAATGACTTTATTTAGGACTCTATTTTGCTGGATTTGTACATATTCCCAGATGGAAGCTCTCTGTTCCTAAACATGGAATCAAATAATGTCCATGGAAAAAAAAATCCTGGTTATATATATTAACCTCTTTTTGAAGAAATAATACTCCTATATTACTTAATAAACATTATTTAAGCTAATCTTCAATAGTGCTGAGGTGTCAGATATCCATCTGCCTTTTATGGAGGATCAAGCAAAGAGATTAACTGGAAAGCCTGTGGAGATTAAGAGATTAACTGGAACAAAGAGATTAACTGGAAACTCCACCTCTGACTCTCCATGTGACTTTGAACTCTGAGACTTTCACAGCCTCCTAGGACATGGGTTTCCTAAATATAATCATAGAAGGTCATACATAGTCTTTATCTAAAGGTATGGCTTCTTGTGCCTTTTTAAATAAAGGGATTATTTAAAATGAATTTGAATCAACTAGTGTATCAAACTTTTAAAGTCTCAAAAGTGAATCAAATTGTGACTATTTTAATGTATATGAAAAGTATATGGAGATGGTGCAAATTTAGTGAAAAGAAAAGTCTTTCTTTAGTTGTAATGACTTACAGGGAGAACCACTGTACGATAAGATCATTATAAATTAAAATTCTGTACTAGGGTGGTGTTATGGGACAGTGAGATGTCCCACTGTCTCATAATTTTGGTTAAGATTCTGTCATTGAGATCAAAAACTCATATTCCACATTTTGAGTTTAAAGAGCTGCCACTTTTCAGCAGGGTACTTGAGCAACCAATTTCTTCAGCGCAGTTTTCTCCCCTATAAAATAGTATTTACATCATGAGTTTTATGAGGGTAAAATGAGTTAAAACAGTAAAGTGCTAAGAATAAAATTTGGCATATAATAGCTCAATGAAATTTAATTATCATTATTATTAACATTAGTTTTCTTGAGGCTATTATGGACTTCTAACTGAGGAGACAACTATATTATAAGCTTGATGATGGCAGGGACTTGTGTGATATTTCCTGTGTTACCTCTAATACTTAATAACATGCTTTTATAAAGTGTGAGTTCAATATATTTTTCTTGCAAGTAAACAATTTTGGTATTTAATCAGTTTTAAGTTATAACAATTCATTTTTAAAATAGTGTTTCATAAAACTGAATAGTTTTAAATATTATGTAACAGCCCAAATAACAAGCTTGATAATACATACATATGACATATGTATATATTTATATATACTCAAGGATATATATATACACACACTTATACATATATATATATACACTTATACGTACACACACACACACACACACACACACACAAACTATACACACACACATAATCAGATAACAAATAGTAAATTCACTCTCTTCAAGCATACATGTCACATCTATAAAAATTAATGTTGGCTGGATGCAGTGGCTCACCTTGTGGTCCCAGCATTTTTGAAGTCCGAAGTGGGAAGGTTGTTTGAGTCCAGGATTCGAGACCAACCTGGTGAGACCTTGTCTTTACAAAAAACACACAATTAGCCAGATGTGGTGGCTTGCATTTGTAGTCTCAGCTACCTAGGAGGCTGGGGTGAGAGGATCGCTTGAGCCTGGGAGATTGAGTCTGCAGTGAGCCTAGATCGTGCCACTGCACTACAGCCTGGGCAACAAAGCAAGACCATCTAAAAACAAAACAAACAAACAAACAAAAACAAAAAAACAACACAATAATAATTAGTCTTATAGTAGGCTAAAAGAAATTCTAGATGAATCCCAAATAATTAATAAAATAAAATTCTCAATTGCTTACATACTGTAGTAAAATTGAAACTAACAAGAAAACAATAGTTAAAACTCTAATAAGTTTAGAATGTAAAAAGAAACTTCTAAATAATTGATTACAGAAGAACTCAAGAGATCACAAAAAATGTATGACAAATTGAAATTTATAAAGTACTTGAAGCATTTCTTACGGAAGCTCATAAAGCAGTATAGTTTAGCAGTACTCACGTGAATTTACGTATATAAAATATAATAAAATGAGAAGCTTGAAAGTAATAAGCCAAAGTTTTTCCACAGAACCAAATAAAGAAAAACACAGTGAATCTGACAAAAGCAGAAGGAGGAAATAATAAAAGATAAGAGAAGAAATTAAAGAAATAGGAAGCAGTTATGATGATTAACAAGGCTAACAACTAGTTCAAAGAAAAGAAAGCACTAATAAATTAGACAAACATCTGGAAAACTGATCAAGTGAAAGACAAAGAACGTAAAACAAAATATTATGAGGAACATGGGGTCAAATGATAGATATCATCTTTTTACCCTCCAAGTCCAAAGAGAACATTGTGATCAATTTTATGACTGTGTTTAGACATATTGGATTATTTAAAATAAAATTTACCAAAATTGATGTAAGAAAAAAAATAGTGAATCCAAATAGGTTAATAACTATTAGAACATTTAATTGGTAATTACAATTCACACTTACTTACCTTCTCTCTACAAATGCTCCAAACCCAAAGAGTTCTACCAGGAAGTTTTGCAAGCCTCTTTAACTTACAGATAATTCTGACTTCATGCTATGAGCCCAGATGATAAAAGAAGTAAAGCTACTTAATCCATTTTTTGAAGGTAGTGTAATTTATAACCTTGATATACAAACTTATAAGGAGAGCATAATAAGAAAACAAATGCTAATTTCATTTATAAATGTAGATGCAAAATTAAAATACTCAAATCTCTTTCTCTGGGTCAGTCTTCCTAGAGAATTTTAGGCAAATTAAATTCAGCAGCAACATTACCAAATGGTGTTTATTTTTGTGTAGATCAATTGTCCCACAATAGAGAATATATTTAAGTATTAATCACATTAATAGACAAATGATGATAAAAAATCATCTCTATTATTGCAAGAAAAAGTCATCTTGATTAATGCAATGACATTCACTGTCCTTTTATAATAAAAGTGATTAACAAACTATTAGTGAACTAGGAATGAAAAGAAATATGATCTGTCTTCCTCAAAATCAGTGTCATCACTGATACAGCTGTGAATCAATTTACTTTATGTTGTGTCGGTAGTTTTAATAATTATAATAAGAGAAGGAAAGGACATAAGAGATGTATAGATTAAACAGAAAAGACAAAATTGTAATTTTCAAATGATATGATTTTCCATGAAAATATACAAAAGAACCTTTAGACAAATTATTCAAAATAGTAAGAAAGTCTAGTGGTGTAGTCAAGATAAAATTTATATATAAACTCCATAATATTTCTATGTGAAAGCAATAAATACTTGAAAAATGTTATAGAAGTTTTGAAAAAAACATTTGCAATATAACAAAACATATAAGACACCCAGGAATAAATTGAAAACAGATATTCAAGTACTACATGGGTAAATGTATAAGATAGTTTAGAAGCATATGAAAGGAGACTTGATTAAATGGAGATGTGTGCTAGGTCAGAGGTGGGACAATTCAATATCATGAGGATTTCAACTCACCCAAATGTTTCTATAAATTTAATGTGATTCCAATAAAAATGTCATATTTTTCATGGAATTTGAGAAAATGACTTAGAAATTAGGAGAATTTAAGTCCAAAAAGATCTGGGTTAATTTTGAAGAGGAAGAAGAAGGAGGAAGAAGGCATACCTGCCATACTAGTTACTAAGTCTTATTAATATACTTATACGATGTAAACTACTGTGGTATTAGCTCAGGAAAGGTCAAGTACATCAGAAGGATGAATGAGAAAGCAAAAAGTAACAAACAAGCAAAATTTCAAAACCAAAAACCAGAAAACACACAGACTTTAACTATATGGGATTTCAGTTTATGAGAGAAGTGTCATTACAATATGCTGAAGAATAATAAACTGTGTTGAAATAACTGCTGATCCAAATGTGAAAATAATAGATACACACATCTAGTTCTATTTGATTAAAGACCTTATGACTTTTTGAAGAATATAAAGAATATCTTCATTACATTGGAATAGAGATGATATCTTACACAAGTAACATAAAAGCAGAATGTAACATAAAGTAAATTGATTCACAGCTATAAGTAATACATATACAACAAAAGATACAATAAACAAGAATGAGAAATGATGTTTATCACATAGAGAACAATGGATTAATGTCTAGAATATCTATATAGAAATCCTACATGTCAATAAAGAAAAGACAATGTAATTAAAAATGGCTATTGTGGATGGGTTACTTGCTTTGTTGGGTTAAATGTAAATGCTCAAGCTCACATGTTACACTAAACAAATAAGTGGTTCATCTTGCTTTAAGAATATAGGTACAGAAACTATCATTATGCAAAAGACAGGCCTGATGTGGTGGCTCACGCCTGTAATCCCAGCACTTTGGGAGGCAGAGGCAGGTGGATCACCTGAGGTTGGGAGTTCGAGACCAGCCTGACCAACATGATGAAACCCCATCTCTACTAAAAGAAAAAAAATTCAAAAAATTAGCCCAGCATGGTGGCAGATGCCTGTAATCCCAGCATCTGCCATCAGGAGGCTTAGGCAGGAGAACCCCTTGAACCCCAGAGGCAGAGGTTGCAGTGAGCCGAGATCATGTCACAGCCCTCCAGCCTGGGCAACAAAAGTGAAACTCCATCTAAAAAAAAAAAAAAAAAAGGAAAAAAAAACATATTTCATGTAGCCTTTTTTTCAACCCCAACTCAGGAACTCACAAATGTTTTTTTCCAGAAGAGTCAGAAAAGTCAGTTGTTGACCTTGAAGGACAGATGAGAATTGGAGTGCCATTTTTGTGGACACAACAATCATCTTTATATCTCCTCTGGGAGTGTTAAGCACAAGTAATACAAACAAACAATAAACAGAGTTACAAGAGGCATTTGATTACACTCAACTTAAGAATATGCATATTAAAATTTAACAGAAACATCTAAGCATATTTAAATTATAGCAATTTATTGCTGCCATTTTGGTTTATAGTCTCAGCCTGTTTGTCACATAAAAACTTCCTGGCCTCGTAACAGTTGCCAAAATATATAAAGATGCAGTTCAGAGAAAAGGGAAGTCAAATAGCTAGTCAATTTTGGAAAGTTTAGTAATGAATAAAATGCATGTCAACATAATAATGCAATATAATTTTATACCAATGAGTAGCAACAATTTTAAGATCTGAAAATTTTAAATGTTTAAAATCAAACATTATAAAGTGAATACTTCAAAATACAGGAACTCTCATCCAGTGCGGAGATGAGTGTAAATTTTGGAAAGCAATTTGACAACAATGTTATTAAAAATGTACTCATCTGATAATTTAGCAATTATTTTTCTTGATATATATTCCAGAGAAACTGTTGGCACATGTACACAAGGGGACATTTTAAGGAACATTGATTTTAACAGTGAAGACTGGAAACAATCTAAATACATATCAATAGAAGAATGGCCAAATAAATTATGGCATATTTTACAATGAAATAGATGACTATAATTAAAAAAAGGAGCTATAGCTATATATATTGATGTTGATAGATAAAAAGTCTAATGAGTAAAAAGTAAGAAGCACCTATACATTATGATGAAATAGCCCTATACATTGGACTAGTTATCTCTATCTCTATGGAGAGAAGGAGTACAAATATGTATAGGAAAGATTTACACCAAAAATAAGACAGATTTTCTGTGGATATGAAAGTAGTGAAATGTGACAAATTAAGAATACTATCTTAATCCATTTCTGCTGCTATAACAGAATACCACAGACTGGGTAATTTATAAAGAAAAGAGATCTATTTGGCTCATGGTTCTAGGGGTTGAGATGTTCAAAAACATAGTACCGGCATCTGGTGAGGGTCATCCCATGGTGAAAGGGTGGAAAGACAAAGCCAGCTTTGACAGAAAGAGTAAATTGAGCCAGACTCTTAAACTTTATTACTAATCTATTATTTTCCAATAAGAAACAAACAATAAACAAAAAGGCCTACATCAAAAGAGCCGAAGTAAACATATTCAGCTGTTAATATTTGTTAGTTGCATATGTTGGATATAAGGGTGTTTATTATGTTATTCTCTGTAATTTTCCATATTCAAAACCACCAATGAAGGTATATGTATATAGAACAAGCGGTCAGCCTATAACTGTAAGTGAATGAACTATAGAGTGAGTGCTCTACTAGATAGGCCTGCCAACTATAAGCACAATTTTATGCACTATATTCTAGGTGGCCAATGTGTCTTCCTCCCCTGATATACCTCTAAAGAAGAGAATTCCATAAAGTGGCCAGTCCAACACAAAGAATGCGAAGTGCTGGTCCCAAGGTAGTTCTTTACTTAGCATATCATCACCATATAATTTTTCACATTTAAGTGCTAAACAAAAAGACCATTTTGTGTCAGGGTTAAACTGTGATGATAATTATATGACCTCATTATAATAAGTAAAACTGTTTTCTAATAAAGCTATAAAGAATGAAAATGTGGACCAAAATTACTTTAATATTCATAGACATCAAATCCTTGCAGATTGTGAATAAATTTTGGGGTCAAGTATTATTCTTGAGCACTTACAGTATAATTTAAGATGTTCAATTTTTTATGCTATGATATTCTCTCAATATTACACATAGATTTCTATACTTAATAGGTTGATATCAATAAGCATTAAAATGAAAGGTCCAAATCTAATAAATTACTACAGAATTTTCCATCTTTCATGCTCTATTTAGTTTTTCAGGTCAAAGTAAAATCCAGAATAAAATACTCAAACCACATGAGGTCTTACGTTGAGTTGTGACAGTGGGACAATGATTTATTTTAACAGAAATCAAAAGGAACCGAAACAAAATCAATTTGCAATGCATTAATGGTCTCATGATTAAATTGTTCCATGTTTCACAAAAAACATTTGATGTACTGGGCAATCCGTTGTGTAATAAAAAGTGTTTTCCAAATATCACGGTGTTTTAACTGAGACGTTTTGTGTTTTTTCCTTTAAGTACATTAAAAGGAAATTTATGTACCCTCATTCTCTTTTGGATGGGGCTCTGTTATGTCGTGAATGTGGTTATTTTCAGCAGAACTAAGAGTAACATGCTTTGATGAGCGTAAATCTCAAAAGTGGAGTTCTTGAGAATTGTTTTCATAATGAAGATTTTGTCTACTTGAACGATGGCCAACAATCTCAACTTTCAAGAGCTGCTCATGAGATTTACCTAACACTGTTGCTGTGTCATTAACAAGGCATCAACCCCTTTTAGGACAGCCCAGGGGTGTCTTCTGTGCTCATGTGACATTTTATATGAGCAGATTTAGGGGGTGATAGAAGGGCACTTGTACCTTTAATTTTCCAGCCTTAAAGGACAACTTCATGATATCAGAGGCTAACTTATAGCCCAGAAGGTGATGACCTTCCTCTGTTAAAAGTTTAATGTGCCTCCTGCTACTTCCTAATTGTTCAGCTTTTATCTTATTTCGGTGATCATTCTTGGGGCTCGGATTTTCATGGAGTTAGTGATTTACTAGTCTCTGAGATTCTCAGTCCAAACTCCACGCCAAAAGCACTCAGAGGTGAAGAGCGGTGAAGGATAGGGATGGCTGCCAGGAGAATAACGTTGGGTTGTAAATAAACAGGGCAACCTCCAAGTTATTATTCTAAAGATTTAGATGCTGTTAAGGGCCACATGGAGGCCTGTCCTGTGTTAGCAATATAATGGGACCTGCTGTATTCTCTGAGATGTTTCTTTCATCTCAACTCCTTCAGCCAAGATCAAATTCTTTCTTCTTATGCAATAGGAACTCATTCACTGACTCATCTAAACCCTCAAGGAAACAAGTATAACCATTTCATTTTAGTCTTTCTTAGATTATGATCTTGGGTGAAATGAGAAAGAAGCACGGCTAGTAAAAATTTATACCTTACTACTATGAATATTTGATAACTCTAAGAGGGAGTCAGAAACAAGGAGGGAGGTAAATATGCAAAGAAAAAAACAAGAGTGAGGTAGAGAAAGATGGAGGAGAAAGTGAATGGGAGAGGGAGAGGGAGAGAAGAAGTGGAGGAGCGGGGGTGAGAGAGAGAGAGAGAAGAGACAGATGAGGGAAGACAGAGAGAAAGAGAGATGTGAGAGAGGAGAAGAGAAAATGAGAACCTGAAAGACGGTTTGTGTTTGATCACACATGTGGACACATCTAAAATATTCCATAACTTTGTTTGTTTTTCAGTTAAATTGGATGTTTTCATCTTCATTATGGTTTAAGTCAGGCATTTTAAGTCTAAGTAGTCAGACCACTTCAGTTGTTTTAACACCCCACAAAAAATGACTGAACAGCTAAAACTGCCCAATTGGATCAACCATTTAGCAATCCCAGGGACTGAACAAGTGATTGATGTGGCATATGAGGCAGGCTCAAACTGTAATTTGTTACTTCAGAGAAAGACTAACAAATTCTTTTGGGAAACCCAAGAGGGATTGGATAAACTTGTGTTAAGTGATAGGACAATAATATTACATTACTGGATGGTTAGTCCTAAAGACAGTCTTCCACATGTGAAAGGAAAAATAGGCTCCAAAAGTTGGTCTGCCTAAATATGTTGCCAACTCTGTCTTTCTAAAAGAGACAAGTAGCCTCCATGTGTTGGACTTGAGGAAATTAATCCCATCCTCTGCTCCTCAGAATGGAAGCTGATTGATAACTAGGCACAGGAGTCAGAAAGCTGAAATGTCAACTTTATTGAAAGGAAACCTAACTTGACAAACGTAGCTTGAATGTGGTCTCTTTGGACTTCCTAATTTTTTTTTTCTACAGTTCTATCTGGATTCACTTGAGAAGCAAGGCCTCCAAAGCAGTCCCTTATCAACCAGAAATGCCTCACCATGTCAAAACTGAAAACCCAAAATTAAAGGTACATAAGGGAAGAGGCCGCCTGCATGCCGTGACTTACTGGGGTAACCCTGACCACTGGAGAAATATGGATCAATGAATATCAGACTCTTTGGCATGTCAAACAGACAAATCATTGCTCTTCCTGTGGAGAGGAACAAATGAGATCTTAAAGGTAACATAGGTGCTTTTAACCAACACTTCTGAGAGAGCAGAAGCTCTATTTTACAGACCAGTGGGAAAAGATACAGAGAGAAAGTGGCTTCTCCCAAACTACATACTGAAGCACCCTTATTTTACTTACAATGTTGGTAAAAGAACCCATGTGAATATGGGAAATTTTAGCTAGTCTTGTGGGGTACTAAGAGGTTCCGAATTTATTACAGAGAAGGATGTGATACAGTGGAGTGTGGGCAATGTAGTGGGAATTCACATTTGTGGAGCACCGACTGTGTCAAATACCATGTTAAGCTCTTACTACCAGCAATTGTGAGGCTATTCTCTAAGGGTAGGCAGCTCAGAAAAGAGAAGTAAGGCACAAGTCCAAGTCATTTGAGAGTCAAATAGGAATATTCTTCCATTATACTATGCTGTTACTCTAAACACTACTGCTACCTTTGGACTTATGGACAAAGCTCTTTAAAGAATAGCATCTTACTACCATTGCAAAGATGAGTAGTCCTGCGAAAAATGATTCATACTTGCAAAGTACTGGCAGCAGTCCAAATGCTCATCAATGGACACATGAATAAAAAAAGTGGTAGTTTCATATAATAGAATACCATTCAAAACCAAAAGGAAGGGACTACTGATAAATACAACAACATGGGAAAAACTCTAAAAATTTATGCTGAGTGAAAGAAGACAGTCACAAGGTTCATATTTTATCTTATGATTACATTAACATAAAAGTTCAAAAGGCAAATCTATGGAGGCAAAAAGTTTGCCTAGGGCTGATTGTAGGGAGGTAGAAATTGAGTGCAAATGGGCATGAGGGAACTTTTTAGTAGAAAAGCTTCTAAAATTGGATATGATGGTGGTTGTAAAATTCTATAAATTTAAAAATAATTGAATTGTACACTTAAAGTGGATAAATTTTATGGTGTATAAGATTAACTTTCTTCCAATCAAAAAGGCAGAATTCACTCTGAATTGGACAGTAGACAAAGGAATTGTGGGTGTGGTTTCCCTTTCCCTTGTTCATTCCTAAATTAGTAGCAGCCACCTGGCTCCAGCAGGCCTTGCAGTAAAATGCTTGACAAATGGTATCTTGACGAATATATCCAATAGTCCTCTGATGAAGACTGATAGTGGCAAAGACTAATCAGCTGCTTACCAAACCCATTTCCTCTTTTCTCAGGCACAGAGGGAGACATAGTGTCCCAATGTCTCTTGCAGTTGGGGTGGCTGTGAGACAGAGTACTGAGTTCAATGGTCAGAGAAATGGAGTCAGAAATGATTGTGCTGCTTCCATGCACAGTCCATTAGAAGCTTTTCACACATGAGCCTCCTGTTTATTGCTCCAGTCTGCAAGTTGGAAATCCGTGCCTAGGGAGACCTCAGAACTAAGTGTTAAAAAATGGCAGGGCCATAAGTTGAAGGAACTTGGATTTCTGGGTCACTTCTTATGGGAGAGGCCCCAGTTATCAGAAATATCCTCAACAGACTTCACATGAATTAAAAATGAATTTCTCTCATGTTAGTCATTTTGAAGCATGACTTTAACTAACATATTCTTTATCTCCCTTTTTTTTTTAAAAGAAAACATTCATTTTTATTATACTTTAAGTTCTGGGGTACATGTGTAGAACCTGCAGTTTTGTTACTTAGGTATACATGTGCCATGCTCGTTTGCTGCACCCATCAACCTGTTATCTATATTAGGTATTTCTCCTAATGCTATTCCTGCCTTAGCCCCCCACCGCTTGACAGGCCCGAGTGTGTGATGTTCCCCTCCCTATGATCAACTCCCGCTTATGAGTGAGAACATCCAGTGTTTGGTTTTCTGTTCTTGTGATAGTTTGCTGAGAATGATGGTTTCCAGCTTCATCCATGTCCCTGCAAAGGACATGAACTCATCCTTTTTTATGGCTGCATAGTATTCCATAGTGTATATGTGCCACATTTACTTTATCCAGTCTATTATTAATGGGCATTTGGGTTGGTTCCAAGTCTTTGCTATTGTGAGTAGTGCCTCAGTAAGCATATGTGTGCATGTGTCTTTATAGTATAATTATTTATAATCCTTTGGGTATATACCCAGTAATGGGATTGCTGGGTCAAATAGTATTTCTAGTTCTAGATCCTTGAGGAATTGTCACACTGTCTTCCACAATGGTTGAACTAATTTACACTCCCACCAACATTGTAAAAGTGTCACTATTTCTCCACATCCTTTCCAGCATCTGTTGTTTCCTGACTTTTTAAAGATTGCCATTCTAACTAGCATGAGATGATATCTCATTGTGGTTTTGATTTGCATTTCTCTAATAACCGGTGATGATGAGCATTTCTACATATGTCTGTTAGTTGCATAAATATCTTCTTTTAAGAAATATATGTTGATATCCTTTGCCCACTTTTTGATGGGGTTGGTTTTTTCTTGTAAATTTGTTTAAGTTCTTTGTAGATTCTGGATATTAGCCCTTAACGGACTAATTAACCCATTAGTCAGATGGATAAATTGCAAAAGTCTTCTCCCATTCTGTAGGTTGCCTGTTCACTCAGATGATGGTTTCTCTTGCTGTGCAGAAGCTCTTTAGCTTAATTAGATCCCATTTGTCAATTTTGGGTTTTGTTGCCATTGCTTTTGGTGTTTTAGACATGAAGTTGCTGCCCATGCCTATGTCCTGAATGGTATTGCCCAGGTTTTCTTCTAGGATTTTAAAGGTCCTAGATCTTACATTTAAGTCTCTGATCCATCTTGAGTTGATTTTTGTATAAGGTGTAAGGAAGGGGTCCAGTTTCAGTTTTCTGCATATGGCTAGCTAGTTACTCCAACACCATTTATTAAATAGGGAATCTTTTCCCCATTGCTTGTGTGTGTCAGGTTTGTCAAAGATCAGATGGTTGTAGATGTGTGGTGTTATTTCTGAGGCCTCTGTTCTATTTCATTGGTCTATATATCTGCTTTGGTACCAGTACCATGCTGTTTTGGTTATTGTAGCCTTGCAGTATAGTTTGAAGTCTGGTAGTGTGATGCCTCCATCTTTCTTCTTCTTGCCCAAAATTGTCTTGGCTATGCAGGCTCTTTTTTGGTTCCATATGAAATTTGAATAGTTTTTTCCAATTCTGTGAAGAAAGTCAGTAGTAGCTTGATGGGGATAGCATTGAATCTATAAATTACTTTGGACAGTATGGCCATTTTCATGATATTGATTCTTCCTATCCATGAGCATGGAA
>NW_016807218.1:679083-681337 GCF_001698545.2 Rhinopithecus bieti | reverse complement strand
TTTTTTTTTTTTTTTTTTTTTGCTTTCCATTTGCTTGGTAAATATTCCTCCAGCCCTTTATTTTGAGCCTATATATGTCTTTCCATGTGAGATGGGTCTCCTGAATACAGCACACTGATGGGTCTTAACTCTTTATCCAATTTGCCAGTCTGTGTCTTTCAATTGGGGCATTTAGCCCATTTACATTTAAGGTTGATATTGTTATGTGTGAATTTGATTCTGTCATTATGATGCTAGCTGGTTGTTTTGCCCATTAGTTGATTCAGTTTCTTCATAGCGTTGATGATCTTTACAATTTGGTATGTTTTTGCAGTGGCTGGTACCGGTTGTTCCTATGCATGTTTAGTGTTTCCTTCAGGATCTCTTATAAGGCAGGCCTGGTGGTGACAAAATCTCTCAGCATTTGCTTGTCTGTAAAGGATGTTATTTCTCCTTCACTTATGAAGCTTAATGTGGTTGGATATGAAATTCTGGGTTGAAAATTCTTTCCTTTAAGAGTGTCGAATACTGGCCCCACTCTCTTCTGGCTTGTAGGGATTTTGCTGAGAGATCTGCAGTTAGTCTGATGGGCTTCCCTTTGTGGGTAACCCGACCTTTCTCTCTGGCTGCCCTTAACATTTTTTCCTTCATTTCAACCTTCGTGAATCTGACAGTTATGTGTATTGGGGTTGCTCTTCTTGAGGAGTATCTTTGTGGTATTCTCTGTATTTCCTGAATTTGAATGTTGGCCTGTCTTGCTAGGCTTGGGAAGTTCTTCTGGATAATATCCTGAAAAGTGTTTTCCAAATTGGTTTCATTCTCCTCGTCACTTTCAGGTACACCAATCAAATTCAGATTTGGTCTTTACATATAGTCCCATATTTCTGGGAGGCTTTGTTCATTCCTTTTATTCTTGTTGCTCTAATCTTGTCTTCTCTCTTTATTTCATTAAGTTGATCTTCAATCACTGATATCCTTTCTTCTGCTTGATTGATTTGGCTATTGAAACTTGTGTATACTTCATGAAGTTCTCATGCTGTGTTTTTCAGCTCTATCAGGTCATTTTTGTTCTTCTCTACACTGGGTATTCTAGTTAGCAATTTTTCTATAACCTGTTTTCAAGGTTCTTAGCTTCCTTGCATTGGGTTAGAACATGCTCCTTTAGCTCAGAGAAGTTTGTTATTACCCACCTTCTGAAGCCTACTCCTGTCAATTTGTCAAACTCATTCTCCATCCAGTTTTGTTCCCTTCCTGGCAAGGAGTTGTGATTTTTTGGAGGAGAAGAGGCATTCTGGGTTTTGGAATGTTTGCCTTTTTTGCTGGTTTCTCCCCATCTTTGTGGATTTATCTACCTTTAGTCTTTGATGTTGGTGACCTTCAGATGGGGTCTTTGAGTGGATGTGCTATTCCTTTCTGTTTGTTAGTTTTCCTTCTGACAGTCAGGCCTCTCTGCTGCCAGTCTGCTGGAGTTTGCTGGAGTTCCATTCCCAACCCTGTCCACCTGGTTATCAACAGTGGAGGCTGCAGAACAGCAAAGATTGTTGCTTGATCCTTCCTTTGGAAGCTTCATCCTAGAGGGGCATTGGCCAGATACCAGCCAGAGCTCTCTTGTATGAGATGTCTGTCAGCCCCTACTGGGAGGTGTCTCCCAGTTAGGATGCATGGGGGTCAGAGAACCACTTGAGGAGGCAGTCTGACCCTTAGCAGAGTTCAAACACTGTGCTGGGAGGTCTGCTGCTCTCTTCAGAGCTGTCAGGCAGGAACGTTTCAGTCTGCTAAAACTTTGTCCACAGTCACCCCTTCCCCCAGGTGCTCTGTCCCAGGGAGATGGGGGTTTTATCTATAAGTCCCTGACTGGGGCTGCTGCCCTTTTTTTCCAGGGATGCCCTGCCCAGAGAGGAGGAATCCAGAGAGGCAGTCTGGCTGCAGCAGCCTTGCTGAGCTGCAGTGGGCTCTGCCCAGTTTGAACTTCCCAGTGGCTTTGTTTACACTGTGAGTGTAAAACTACCTACTCAAGCGTCAGTAATGGTGGACGCCCCTCCCCACACCAAGCTGGAACATCTTGGGTGGATCTCAGAGTGCTACTGTGTTGGCAGCAAGAATTTCAAGTCAGTGGATCTTATTTTGCTGGGCTCCGTGGGGGTGGGACCCACTGAGCCAGACCACTTGGCTTTCTGGCTTCAGCACCCCTTTCCAGGGGAGTGAACGGTTCTGTCTTGCTGGCATTCCAGGTGCCACTGGGGTACGGAAAAAAAAAAAAAAAAAAAAAAAAAAA
>NW_016807218.1:666878-679022 GCF_001698545.2 Rhinopithecus bieti | reverse complement strand
GCTAGTTCAGTGTCTGCCCAAATGGCTGTCTAGTTTTGTGCTTGAAACCCAGGGCCCTGGTGGGGTTGGCACCAGAGGGAATCTCCTGGTTTGCAGATTACAAAGACCATGGGACAAGCACAATATCTGTGCTAGAGTTCCTCAGGCTCAGACCCTCATGGCTTCCTTTGAGTGAGGGAGAAAATTCCCTGACCCCTTGCACTTCATGGGTGAGCCAATGCCCCGGGTGAGGCGACGCCCCACCTTGTTTCTGCTTGCCCTCTGTGGGCTGCACCCACTGTCCAACCAGTCCCAATGAGATGAACCAGGTACCTCAGTTGGAAATGCAGAAATCACCCGCCTTCTGCATCGATCTCACTGGGAGCTGCAGACCAGAGCTGTTCCTATTTGGACATCTTGTCAGCAATCCTTCGGCTAAATGTTGCAGGAAGTCAGGGACCCCGAACAGAGGGACCATCTGAAGTCATGGCAGAAGAACATAATTGTGAAGATTTCATGGACATTTATTAGTTCCCCAAATTAATACTTTTATAATTTCTTACACCTGTCTTTACTGCAGTCTCTGAACATAAATTGTGAAGATTTCATGAACACTTATCACTTCCCCAATCAATACCCTTGTGATTTCCTATACCTGTCTTTACTTTAATCTCTTAATCCCGTCATCTTCGTAAGCTGGGGACCCTGTGATGGTTGCATTAACTATACCTGTCTTTACTTTAATCTCTTAATCCCGTCATCTTCATAAGCTCAGGACCCTGTGATGGTTGCATTAACTGCACAAATTATTTGTAGAGCATGTGTGTTTGAACAGTATGAAATCTGGGCACCGTGAAAACAGAACAGGATAACAGCAGTGTTCAGGGAACAAGGGAGATAACTTTAAACTCTGACTGCCAGTGAGCTGGGTGGAACAGAGACATATTTCTCTTCTTTCAAAAGCAAATAGGAGAAATATTGCTGAATTCTTTTTCTCAGCAAGGAACATCCCTGAGAAAGAGAATGAGTCCCTGAGGGGAGGCCTCGAAAATGGCTGCTTTGGGGATGACTGTCTTTTATGGTCAAAGACAAAGGGATGAAATCAACCCCGGTCTCCCATAGCACTCCCAGGCTTATTAGGATGAGGAAATTTCTGCCTAATAAATTTTGGTCAGACCTGTCTGCTCTCAAACCCTGTCTTCTGATAAGTTGTTATCAATGATGATATGTGCCCAAAACTTCATCAGCAGTTTTAATTTTGCCCCATCCTGTGGTCCTGTGATCTCACTCTGCCTCCATTTGCTTTGTGATATTTTATTACCTTGTGAAGCATGTGATCTCTGTGGCCCACACCCTATTCGTATGCTCCCTCCCCTTTTGAAAATCACTAATAAAAACCTGCTGGTTTTATGGCTCAGGGAGCATCATGGAACCTGCCAACATGTGATGTCCCCCCTGGACACCCAGCTTTAAAATTTCTTTCTTTTGTACTCTTTCCCTTTATTTATCAGACCAGCCAACAGTTAGGGAAACAGAAAAGAACCCATGTTGAATATCGGGGGTGGGACCTGATAGCTAAACAATTTCTTTTTTATCTCCTTTATAACAGAAGCATATGTTAAGATATAGGGAAGACCAATAAATTATATAAATTCAGGCATCAAGGAGGTGGCAAAGTCAAAATTTGTACCCCCAAACCATCTGATGTTAGAGGTGGTGCTCTTAGGCACTGTAATATATTATTTCTCCTTTTAATTAGAATTGAGTGGTGTGTGAAAAAACATTAATTATCCTGAATCCAAACATTTCCTGCCACCATATGTTACCATTCTTGTCCAAAGTCCCTCAACTGTTTCCTGCATTACTGCACTAACCTCTGGGCTTGTCTGCCTCCTGCTATTGCTTTCCTATAATCTGTTATTAATCAGCATCCAGTATGATCCCATTAAAATGCAAGGTTAATCAAGTCCTTCCTTTGCTTACAACCTTCCCTTCCAAAGGCTTCCAAAGTCTCTCAGAGTAAGAACTATGGTTCTTACAACTATGATCTGGTCTCCTTTCATCTCTCTCACAACCTCTCCTGTCTCCACCTCTCTGCCCTCTGTATTGTTGCTCACTTTACTCCAACCATGTTGACCTTTTAGCTATTTCTTTACATTCATCTTTGCTTCTGTCTAGAAGTTTTCCTCCAGATAGTAACATGACTTGCTTCCTCATCTCTTTTATGGATTTACTTAAATCCTCCCTTGTCTGTGAGGGCTTGTGTAATCATCCTGTTAAAATTGTAACCCCTTCCCCAGATGCATTTCCAATTCCTATATCCTATTATATTTTTCTCAGTATCAGTTATATTGAGCATATTATGTAATTCACTACAAATGATGTCGCTTATTTTTCTATTACTTCTACTAGAATGGGAGTTACATGAGAGCAGAATTTTTTAAAAACACTTTAGGCATTTTTGGACTCTTATCACAGTATCTAGAAAGGTGTTTAAAGCATAGTATCTTCTGCTCCATAAGTACAAATGGAATGGATGAATGAATGAATGATTGAATGAGCATCCTCCAAACTATAAGTAGAGGATTGAGTGGCTGGGCATAGTGGCTCATGCCTGTAATCCCAGCACTTTGGGATGCTGAGGCGGGCGGATCACCGAGTCAGAAGATTGAGACCATCCTGGCTAACATGGTGAAACCCTGTCTCTACTAAAAATACGAAAAAATTAGCCAGGCATGGTGGCAGGCGCCTGTAGTCCCAGCTACTCAGGAGGCTGAGGCAGGAGAATGGCATGAACCTGGGAGGCAGAGCTTGCAGTGAGTGGAGATCGCGCCACTACACTCCAGCCTGGGTGACAGAGCAAGACTCCATCTCAAAAAAAAAAGAAAAAGGTAGAGGATTGAGTTACTGAGTCATTGTGTACTATATTAAAGGTCTTCTATACCAGGGGGAAATTCAGTCATCAGGACAGTCTCTGAGCTGCTAAAACAATGGAAGAACATTAGTGTGGCGAATTTTGCATATCAATTCTTTTAGGGATAGTACTATAAATGATTAGGAATTTAAAAAATTAAAAAGCCATTTAGGTAGTGAAGGGAGGTGAAAACCTTCCATTACTCACTTAGCACCAAACCATCTTGCAAGGTGTAGGGGCTTGTGGGGAGGGCAGGTTAATCATAGAGCTGAGGGTTGCTGAGTAGCTGGGATTATCAGTGCACACCACCACACCCAGCTAATTTTTGTATTTTTAGTAGGACAGAGTTTCATCATATTGGCCGGGCTGGTCTTGAACTCCTGACTTTCGGTGATCCACCCACCTCGACCTTCCAAAGTGCTAGGATTACAGGCATAAGTCACCATGCCCGGCCCCCATAGAGGTCTAGTTTTTAATAAATCTGCTTAAAGAGCTCACAAAATAGAGCCAAATAGCTCAATTGACATTCAACACTATATTAAATGGGCAAGTTATTTCCTTTTAAAATGAAGCATGTTAATGATTTATAGAAAACAAAATGCACTTCACTTTGCAAAGTAGGTAGTATGTGGTGAGGGAGACAAGTCTAATTGGCACAGTGTCATAGAGAAAAGGCTACGAGTTAATCTGACTCAAAAAGGCTTGGTCTTGCGATAAATCACAAGGTAATGAAAACTAGGGGGGAACATTAATAAAATAGCAAAGTAAGTTTCCAATGAATCAAATGACACTTGACTTTGAGGAAGTGGGAGGATGATCAGTGTGATGAGAGTAGAATGGCAAAAGGAGTTGACCACTCAATCTTATGGTCTCGAGAAAGCAATACTACCTGGGATACTCTGAAGGCACATTTCATAGGTCTTATATGAGCAGCTTATCAAATGTAGAAAAATTGCTTTGCAAAGCTCCAAGATTGAGATACCTTTGTATTTCTCTTAAAGAAATACCACTATGGGAGAAGAGTGTGGAAGGACAATAAAAAATAAGTACTGAGTATTACACACAAAAGTTGAATCAAAAAATATAAAGGGATACTGCTGTCCCAAATTAGAACAGGTACGGGGGTTGTGTTAGAAACACTATTGAGTTATTAGTGGAGCTACTGTAGTATAAATCTAAGTAGGCTTGTTCTTTGAATTTTTAGGGATGCAACTTGCTCTTCTGTAACACTGTATTTATAGGACAGTTGGTAATCTAATATCTATTAAGTCCTTGCCAACATGTGTCTCTTTTCTTCACCCTGTACATGTTATATCATGTCATATATCCCTTGTCTGGCACATGGTAAGGATTCAGTAAATATTTGTTGAAATAAATATTAAAATAAGTTTAAAAACAAGTTTGTCCTTTGTGCTTAGAAGTGCAAAAATAAAAGGTGATAATGAAGAAAAAAATAAACAAGTCATGATAATGTTAGTTAACACATTTACTCTGTGCTGGTGCTAGGGAGAGCTGCATGGAGTTGGAAAATGCATTGGTTTGAGAGAGTATAAAATGGACAATTAATTTTGCTGATCCTCCACATTCAGAAAATAGAAATAAAGGCAGGGACATTATAGGAGAAGTTAAAAGCACGAAGAAAGGTAAAAAGTTTGGAAAGCTTATGATGTAAACCGGATGTAAAGCATCCAATTTAGCTGAAGAGTAGTGTCATAGTAGAGAGGCTGATATTGTAGGAAGAACAAGGACTGTGCATCACCTGAAGTCCCAACATTGCTGTCACTTTGGGAAAACAACTTAGTGTTTATGATCATCAGTTCCCTCATCCTAAAAGATAAACGTCGATTTTCTCTTTTCCTATGTTCTCCTAAACCAATAATTATAATTGCTTGCATTTATTAAGGACTTACATGTGTTAGGCACAGTTCTAAGCACATTAATTCTGTAACTTTAAATACCAGGGCAAAGCACTCAACATTTACTATCTTATTCAACCCTTACAGTCATTCTATGATGTAAGGATTGTAAGAATAAAATGTAATAACATAATATAATGCTTGGCTTATAGTATGGCTGCAGAATAATGTACTTCTTTACCCTTCCCATCACATATTTTGTAAGTAAACAGTGGGAGCTATGCCTGGAAAGGAAACTCAAGCCAAACTGCACAGGATCCTTGTTATTAATACTTTATTCAGCCAGCAGCTTTTGGTCTTTGAAGGTTTTGGAGCTGGAAAGTGACATGTTTATAGCTGTGATTTTCCTTTACAAACAACTGGGCCCTGTGGGTTGGATTTTGTTCTCATTGCTTCATCAACTATTCTAGAAATGAAGATTTCAATTCAAGCTGCAAATCTATCAGATATTCTTCTTTTAAAGGGATAAAACATTCCTCAGATGACTAGAGGTTCTCAGTAGCATCTTTGAGATCTGCTTAGTAACATGTCAGCTCCATTTGCTTTATCCTTTACTCACAGTGATATAAACAGCTGAGTTTATTCCAAAAGCATTATTCTTGACTGTCTTTCTTACTACTCTGCCCAGAGGAATATTGGGTCATTCTTCTTTATCTGCTGCACAACCCATTCAATTTAATTGTTGTATTTCTTTTTCTCCTACCTATCAAATTTCATCATAAATACCTCTTTAAACAGGTCTGCTATTTTTCTAGATGGTACCAATTAGCACTGATTTTTGCTCCTAGATGACTTTAGTCTCCTTTACAAAATAGAGGCTACTGATGAACGTTTCAAAATCTCTCAAAATGTCTCATGTGTCTCTTCCCAATCTCTTTTATTTCAACCTTTTATTATTTCCATGTGTACAGACCACCAATTAAAATAATAATAATACAAAAATAGAAAAAAATACCATCATCCCAGGCTAAACCTCTTCATAAATCTAAGGCAGATTTAAGACTAAAATACTTATAGACTTCCAAACTGTTTTTTTTCTAAAGTATACTTCTTTAAAAAGTTTGTTTATTCTAATTATCAACAGTACAATTTCATCTAAGGATACTAATTTTGAGATTGAGACAAAATTTTTTAAAACATGTCTTAAACTATAGTAAGTCATAAGGCTGATGAAAATTCATAAAATTTTTTTTGGCAGTCTCAAGAATCACAATTTGGAGTCTGCAGATTAAATGCCTCTCAGTGTAGCAATATTGAGAGACTACCAATGTAGCAGGATTGTTTTGAGGGTGCCTTATAAGAATAAAATGCCCTAATCTTATTCCTCAAGATTTTTGCTACTACAGATAGATAGACTAAGGTCGCTATTCAAAGGAAATATCGTCACCATGGGGAACATGTTCCCAGCTGCTCTTTCCACAAGTGAGTCTCTGCTGGTAGGAGTGCATGTCCACAAGATCTCAAATGTTGTTTTAGTATCCACACTTGGCCACACCTGGGAGGTAATGAGGTGTTTTTTGTTTTGTTTTTGTGACAGAGTCTTGCTCTGTCTCCAGGCTGCAGTGCAGTGGCCTGATCTCGGCTCACTGCAACTTCTACCTCCCGGGTTCAAGCGATTCTCCTGCCTCAGACTCCCGAGTAACTGAGACTACAGGGTGCGCCACGACACCCAGCTAATTTTTGTAATTTTAGTAGAGGCAGGGTTTCACCGTGCTGGTCAGAATGGTCTTGATCTCTTAACTTCGTGATCCACCTGTCTCAGCCTCCAAAAATGCAGGAATTGCAAGCGTGAGCCACAGCACCCGGCTGGTAGTGAGTTTTTATGGAAAACCTTGAACTCTTTCATGCCCAGAGTGTTTGCTCATTTATTGTCTCACACTGTCGTAAGCCCGATGGGAACATAGCGTATTTTGTAACACACAGCATATAACACTGCACCTGCCACATAATGGGTACTGAAGATAATATGTGATTGCGTTGAGTTAAGGGATCCATATTTTAACACAATGCTTCTGAAAATAACTATGGAAAAGGCCCAGTTTTTTTTTCTGATTTTCTAATCTTTCTCAGTCTTTTTCTTTTATAAAATACAACAAAGCAAAATAATAAAAATTAAATGTAAAGACAAAACAAAAAATATATGAGCTCAAATTTTTAAAGTATTAGATGAAAGAAATAAAACATCCCTGTCAAATTACGACTAAAGTTTCTAAATGCCTTTTCTTACGTTCTGTGCTTCTCTTATTGAGAATGGGTAAAAGAAAGTTTATAAACCAGAGGCTGTCAGAAAACCACAATTTGAATAGCACTTAGTCCACCACTAACTAAACTTGGTAAATCTGTTTTAAACACTTTGAGGTCTGTTTGGCACTTGTAAAATGGAGAACTAGTCTGATTCCCCAAAAGCTGCTACCTAGAAGTGCCCTACTTCTTTCATGGCAAGTCCAATGAGTACACCTTCTAAAGGAGGAGTATTGACAGAGATGAACTAATGTCAGTTTCAAGTGCTCCCTTTCACCATCTCTGCTGTGGTTTGAATGTATCCCCTAAATCCCGTGTGTTGAAAACCTAATCCTCAAATTTATATGTTGATGGTATTTGGAGGTAGGGCCTATGGGAGATAATTAGGATTAGATGAAATGATCAGAAAGGTAGTCTCCATGGTGGGTCTGATGGCTTTATAAAAAGAGGAAGAGAGACCTGAGTTGGCATGCTCTTGCATTTTGCCATGTGATACCCTCCTTCATGTGATGACAGAGTAGGAATGCCCTCACCATTTGTGGAACTTGACCTTGAACTTCCAAGCCTTCAGAATTGAGAACTGTAAGAAATATATATATGCTTCCTAAATTACCCAGTCTGTGGTATTCTGTCACAACAACAGAAAACATACCAAGACAATCTCATAACCTGAGATAGACCTATAAAAGTCTGGGACCAAGCCTTTGTTATTCTGGGACCAAGGCTACTAAAACCAGGAAACTGCTGGAGTGATCTTTGAAACTGATAAACAATTTTATTATAATGGTTATCTCCCTTTACCTTGAAATATTTTATATTCCCTCCTCTACTTTTAATTTTATTCTTAGAACGTCAGTGATATACCATATATTTCACTGTCTTCCCCTCCTAAATGTAAGCTCCGTCAGAATTAGAATTTTAATCTTTTTTGTTCATTACTATGAAAAGTACCTAAAACTGTGCTTGGCACATGACAGACAGCAAATAAATACTTTTTGAGTAATAAATAAATGAATCTCAATGCATTGGCATTTTCTCTTAGTGACTTAATGTGAGGTTTCTTGCATGTTCATAACTTTCAGAATTTGGACTACTCCATTTTCCTTGAGTTTTACTATAGCTTTAGAGGAAAATTCAGTATTTAATGTAATCCAAACATAGCTTTGAAACTTTTTAGTTTAACTATCTATAATTCCAGGTGTATTTTTCCTTAATTCATGAAGGGAGCTTTCAATGAATGTCAGATTCAAAGTTCTCTTTCCAAAGCATAGTTTGAATTCATTCACATACAAAAAACAAAAAACAAAAAAACAAAACAAAAAACCCACAAATATATTTTTAATGTATAAAGCATGATTTTAAAAAAATTTAGATAAATCACAAATGATTGAGTGGAATCTTTCCACACTTTCTAGAAAAAAATCTTACCTTTAGACTGAAAAATGAGCATGAGCAGTTTCACCCCTAAAGATGTACAGCAGTTCTCTGAATCCATGGATTCGGCATTTGTAGATTCAACTAACTGTACATTGAAAAGATTTCAAAAAACAAAATCAACAAAAAATGACAATGCAACAATAAAAATATTATAAATGCAAACAAATATAGAATAACTAGTATTTATATAGCATTTACATTATATTGAGTATTATAAATAATCTAGAGATGATTTAAAATATAGGGAAGGATGTGCAGAGGTTATATGCAAATACTATGCCATTTTATTTTACTTACTTATTTATTTATTTTCAAGATAAGGTCTCACTATGTTGCCCAGGCTGGTTTCAAACTGCTAGGCTCAAGCTATGCTCCTGCCTCGACCTCCCAAATATCTGGGACTACAGTTCATGCCACTCTCCAGGATCTATGCAATTTTATGTAAGTGACTTGAGAATTCCTGAATTTTGGTATTTGCAGGAGTCCTGGAACCAATCCCCTGTGGCTTCTGAAGGACAGCTGTTTGTGTGTGTTTATATATATAATATATTTTTATACATATGTTATATATCATATACATATATTATATATATTATATATATATTTCTCTTATGAGAAGAAATTAAATATTGTAGTTAAGTATTATACAAGTGTTTTCAGACACTTGTTCTTTCTTAACCACAATTATAGCATGACACTATAGTACTGATAGTAATAAAACCAAACCAAATGTTATAGCCCCACATGTATAGTATGCTGGGAAAATACCAAAATCTTTTTATGTCAAGCAGTCTTTTCTTTTTAGGAAACTCAAACAATGCAGCTAAATAACACACAAATTTACCTTATGAGGCTACCTACCACAGAGAAAAAGGAATGCACATGTATTTAAACATATACAATTGTTATATTTAGTTTTTTTTGGCCACATGAGCCTTAATAATTAAAAAATAATTTAAAAGTTTTAATTTTTGTTTGTTCTCTCCTACTCCTACCTTGGCCAGGGAAGGGAACTTAAAAACTATTTTTTCCTCCTATTACCTAACTCTTTCATTTCAGTATTCATTTTTTAAATAAATGTTTCTGTTTTCTTTAATGAGCTTTTTAAAAAAAGAACAATTTGTCTTTATTTTTGTTTCAAGGTTTCAAAGTTAAACACTGTAAGGCAGTACATAGGTACTTTCCCTCTTCCAGTGTTCTGGCCTGAACTCAAGAAATAGAAAGTTTCATCTTTCCGTAAGTGATGAAAAGTGAAGCTTTCACCTGTTCTTCTATGTTTTGTCTCTGCTCACTCTCTCAATTGGACTTACTGAATTAATTGATGAAATTGAGAAGAGGGTCTTTACACTCGCTTGGCCTAAGTACACCTTCCCCTCTCCTCTTTGAGATCTGCTTGCCTTGAGGAAGTGTGCATTTTCCTCTAAGTTCCTCCAAAGGGTAAATGATCCTGGTTCAGGGCTGGAGACCCGGCATTTGCCCTTCTGAGCCATATCTGAAGGTGCCTAGGTCTGGGATCTTAACTCCAGGAGACTGATGGGTGTGAAGGAATTCGGCTAAGTGTCTAACTCTCCTTTGGAGGATCAATTCTGTTCTGCAGATTTAGAGGGAAAGACTAAAAAACCACTTAATTCTGGCCAGGTAAAGCTGCATTCTCCAATCCAATATTACAGACCAATATTAAAATCAATATTTTGAAAATGTCTAAATGATACATGGTTTGACTAAATGTGTATCTCACTGATCATTGTGTCTATTCTCAGTCAATTCAGCACACAGAGAACACTAAGTTGGGATGAATGACTGTTTATGTCAGAAGGATGTGTTCCAGATGCAGATATGATGTCCACTTCTGCACCGTGGGTTTGTGAATAATAAGTTCTTCATGGCAGGAGCTTTGGATGCCTTTTGGAGCTTTAATAAGAAAAATATATTTGATAACGTAGGCTGGTACCAAATGTTAGTTTGTTAATGTTGTATGCAAGAAAGAACCATTAGAGAGTTTTAGTCGATATGGTTAAACATCAAAAACAAAATACGATAGGAGAATTGTGAAGAATAGCCTGGGGAATGGGCTATGAATAATAAGGGAAGAGAAACAGGAGGAAAAACTAGAGCAGCTAAAATGCCAGGTGAAGAGCAGTGTGCTTCTGAACTGAAACAGCACAGAGGAGGAGACAGGTCGGGGTGTATTTTAAGGGTAGAATCAACAAAGTTTAGCTATTGACCGAATGTGAAAAGTGAGGGAGAGAGAGAAGTCAAATTTGCTAGATTTTTAAATGATAGGAATTTAGAGAATAACATTTTTCAGAATTAAATTAAAGAATATTTTTATCTATCTGTTTATGTTCCCTCTTTCCTTTTTTATCATTCCCTTTCTTGCCTCTTCAGTTCTGCCTCCTTCCCCGCTTCTCTCCTTTTTTTTCCCTTAGTTTTAAAAAAACTTTTATTTTAGGGGGTACATGTGAAGATTTGTTATGTAGGTAAACTCACAGGTTTAGTTATACAGATTATTTTACCACCCAACTATTAAGCCCAGTAGCCAATAGCTATCTTTTCTGCTTCTCTCCCTTGTCCCACCCTCCACACTCAAGCAGACTCCAGTATTTGTTGTTCCCTTCTTTGTGTTCATAAGTTCTCATCATTTAGTGCCCACTTATAAGTGAGAACATAAGGTATTTGGTTTTCTGTCCCTGTGTTAGTTTGCTAACAATAGTAGCCTCCAGCTTCATCCAAGTTTCTGCAAAAGACATGATCTCATTCTTTTTTATGGCTGCATAGTATTCCATGGTGTATACATATCACATTTTCTTCATCCAATCTGTCACTGATGGGCATTTAGGTTGATTCCATGTCTTTGCTATTGTGAACAGTGCTGGAATGAACATTTGCATGCATGTGTCTTTATGGTAGAATGCTTAATATTCCTCCGGGTATATGCCCAGTAAAGGGATTGCTAGGCTGAATGGTAGTTCTGCTTTATTAAAATTGCAGTTTTTAAAACTGCAATTACTTTTGCACCAAACGAGTAGCTCTTTGAGGATTTGCCACACTGCTTTCCACAATGGCTGAACTAATTTACACTCCCACCAGCAGTGTATAAGGATTCCCTTTTCTGTGCAACTTCATCAGCATCTGCTGTTTTTTGACTTTTTAGTAATAGCCATTCTGACTGGTGTGAGATAGTATCTTAATGTAGTTTTGGTTTGCATTCTCTAATGGTTAGTGACATTGAGGTTTTTTTTCACTTGCTTGTTGACTGCATGTATGTCTTCTTTTGAAAAGTATCTGTTCATGTCTTCTGCTCACTTTTTTAATTTTTTAATTTTTTTATTTATTGTTTCTTATTATTACACTTTAAGTTCTAGGGTACATGTGCATAACATGCAAGTTTGTTACATATGTATACTTGTGCCATGTTGGTGTGCTGCACCCATCAACTCATCAGCACCCATCAACTCGTCATTTACATCAGGTATAACTCCCAATGCAATCCTGCCCCCCTCCCCTCTCCACATGATAGGCCCCGGTGTGTGATGTTCCCCTTCCCGAGTCCAAGTGATCTCATTGTTCAGTTCCCACCTATGAGTGAGAACATGCGGTGTTTGGTTTTCTGTTCTTGTGATAGTTTGCTAAGAATGATGGTTTCCAGCTGCATCC
>NW_016807218.1:633036-663308 GCF_001698545.2 Rhinopithecus bieti | reverse complement strand
TCCTTTAGCTCTGAGAAGTTTGATGGACTGAAGCCTTCTTCTCTTATCTCGTCAAAGTCATTCTCCATCCAGCTTTGATCCGTTGCTGGCGATGAGCTGCGCTCCTTTGCAGGGGGAGGTGCACTCTTATTTTTTGAATTTCCAGCTTTTCTGCCCTGCTTTTTCCCCATCTTTGTGGTTTTATCTGCCTCTGGTCTTTGATGATGGTGACGTACTGATGGGGTTTGGTATAGGTGTCCTTCCTGTTTGATAGTTTTCCTTCTAACAGTCAGGACCCTCAGCTGTAGGTCTGTTGGAGATTGCTTGAGGTCCACTCCAGACCCTGTTTGCCTGGGTATCAGCCGCAGAGGTTGCAGAAGATAGAATATTGCTGAACAGTGAGTGTACCTGTCTCATTCTTGCTTTGAAAGCTTCCTCTCAGGGGTGTACTCCACCGTGTGAGGTGTGGGGTGTCAGTCTGCCCCTAATGGGGGATGTCTCCCAGTTAGGCTACTCAGGGGTCAGGGACCCACTTAAGCAGGCAGTCTGTCCGTTCTCAGATCTCACCCTCCATGTTGGGAGATCCACTGCTCTCTTCAAAGCTGTCACACAGAGTTGTTTGCATCTGCAGAGGGTTCTGCCACTTTTTGTTGTTGTTGTTGTTGTTGTTTAGCTGTGCCCTGTCCCCAGAGGTGGAGTCTACAGAGACAGGCAGGTTTCCTTGAGCTGCTGTGAGCTCCACCCATTTCGAGCTTCCCAGTGGCTTTGTTTACCTACTTAAGCCTCAGCAATGGCGTGCCCCCCTTCCCCTGCCTGGCTGCTGCCTTGCGGTTAGATTGCAGACTGCTGTGCTAGCAATGAGGGAGGCTCCGTGGGCGTGGGACCCTCACGGCCAGGTGTGGGATATATTCTCCTGGTGTGCCCGTTTGCTTAAAGCGCAGTATCGGGGTGGGAATTACCCGATTTTCTAGGTGTTGTGTGTCTCAGTTCCCCTGGCTAGGAAAAGGGATTCCCTTCCCCTTGCGCTTCCCAGGTGAGGCGATGCCTCGCCCTGCTTCAGCTCTCGCTGGTCGGGCTGCAGCAGCTGATCAGCACCGATTGTCAGGCACTCCCTAGTGAGATGAACCCAGTACCTCAGTTGAAAATGCAGAAATCACCGGTCTTCTGTGTCGCTCGCACTGGGAGTTGGAGACTGGAGCTGTTCCTATTCAGCCATCTTGCTCCACCCTCTGCTCACTTTTTAACAGGATTGTTTACATTTCCTTTGAGAATGTAAGTTCCTTATAGATATTGTATATTAGACCTTTGTTAGATGCATAGTTTGTAAAATTTTTCTCCCATTCTGTGAGATGCCTGTTTAGTCTGTTGATAGTTACTTTTTCCGTGCAGAAGCTTTTTAGTTTAATTAGATCCCATTTGTCAATTTTTGCTTTTGTTGCAATTACTTTTGGTGTCTTTGTCATGAAATCTTTGCCTGCTTCTATGTCCAGGATGGTATTTCCTGGGTTGTCTTCTAGAATTTTTATAGCTTTGTGTTTTAGGTTTAAGTTTTTAATCCATCTTGAGTTGATTTTTGTGTATGGTGTAAGGAAGGGGTACAGCTGCAATGATCTGCATATGGCAAGCCAGTTATCCCAGCACCATTTATTAAATAGGGAATCTTTTCCCCATTGCTTGTTTTTGTCAGCTTTGTTGAAGATCAGATGGTTGTAGGTGTGTGGCCTTATTTCTGAGCTCTCTATTCTCTTCCATTGGTCTATGTGTCTGCTTTTGTACCAGTACCATGCTGTTTTCACTACTGTAGCCCTGTAGTTTGTAGTTTGAAGTCAGGTAGTGTGATGCTTTCAGTTTTGTTCTTTTTGCTTAGGATTGCCTTGGCTGTTTTTGCTCTTTTTTGGTTCCATATGAATTTTAAATAGTTTTCTTCTAGTTCTGTGAAGAATGTTATTGGTAGTTTGATAGAAATAGCATTGAATCTATAAATTGCTTTAGGCAGTATGGCCATTTTAATAATATTGATTCCTTCTATCCATGAGCAGGGCATGTTTTTCCATTTGTTTGTTTCATCTCTGATTTCTTTGACTAGTGGTTTGTACTTCTCCTTGTAAATATCTTTTGCTTCCTTAGTTAGCTGTATTCCTAGGTATTTTATTCTTTTTGTGGCAATTGTGAATGGGAATTCATTCCTGATTTGGCTCTCAGGTTGGCTGTTCTTGGTGTCTAAAAATGCTAGTGATTTTTATACATTGATGTTGTATCCTGAAACTTTGCTGAAGTTGTTTATCAGCCTAAGGAACTTTTGGGCTGAGACTATAGGGTTTTCTAGATATAGGATCATGTAATCTGAAAACAGGGCTAGTTTGACTTCCTCTCTTCCTATTTGGATGCCCTTTATTTCTTTCTTTTGCCTAATTGCACTCACCAGGTCTTCCAATTCTATTAACATGTTGAATAGGAGTGGTGAAAGACAGCGTCCTTGTCTTGTGCTGGTTTTCAAGGGGAATGTTTTCAGCTTTTCCCTATTCAGTATGATGTTGGCTGTGAGTTTGTCATATATGGCTGTTATTATTTTGAGATATGTTCCTTCAATACCTAGTTTATTGAGAGTTCTTAACATGAAGCAGTGTTGATTTTTATCACAAGCCTTTTCTGCATCTATTGAGGTAATCATATGGTTTTTGTCTTTAGTTCTGTTTATGTGATGAATCATATTTATTGATTTGTGTGTGTTGAGCCAACCTTGCATCCTGGGGATGAAGCCTGCTTGATGGTGTTGGGTTAGCTTCGATGTGCTGCTGGATTCAGTTTGCAAGTACTTTGTTGTGGATTTCTGCATCAATGTTTATCAGGAATGTTGGCCTGAAGTTTTTTGTTATTGTTGTTGTGTCTATCAGGATTTGGTGTCAGGAGGATGCTGACCTCACAGAATGGGTTGGGAGAGGAATCCCTCCTGTTCAATTTTTAAAAATAGTTTCAGTATGAATCAATTTCTTCCTGGCTCAGTCTCAAAAGGCTGTATGTGTCCAACAATTTATTCATCTTTTCTATATTTTCTAGTTTTTGTGCATAGAGTTGTGTTCAGAGTAGTTTCTGATGGTTATTTTTATGTCTGTGGGGCCAATGGTAACATTCCCTTCATCATTTCTAATTGTATTTATTCGGATCTTCTCTCTTTTCTTCTTTATTAATCTAGCTAACTGCCTATCTTACTTTTTTTTTTTCAAAAAACGAATTCCTGGATTTGTTGATCTTTTGAATGGTTTTTTGTGTCTCAATTTCCTTCAGTTCAGCTCTGATTTTGGTTATATTTTGTCTTCTGTTAGCTTTGGGATTTATTTTTTTCTTGCTCCTCCAATTCTTTTAGTTGTGATGCTAAGTTGTTAATTCAAGATCTTCCTAAATTTTTGATGTGAGTGCTTAGTGCTATGAATTCCCCTCTTAACACTGCCTTAGCTATGTCCCAGAGATTCTGGTGTGTTGTATCTTTGTTTTAATTAGTTTCAGAGAACTTCCTGATTCCTGCCCTAATTTCATTATTTGCCCAAAATTCATTCAGGAGCATGTTGTTTAATTTCCATGTAATGGGATGGACTTCAGTGATTTTCATTTTGTTCACTTCTATTGTTATTGCACTATGGTCCGAGAGAGTGTTTGGAATTACTTTTTTTTTTTTTTTTTTTTTTTTTTTTTTTTGAGACGGAGTCTCGCTCTGTCACTGGGGCTGGAGTGCAGTGGCCGGATCTCAGCTCACTGCAAGCTCCGCCTCCCGGGTTTACGCCATTCTCCTGCCTCAGCCTCCCGAGTAGCTGGGACTACAGGCGCCCGCCACCTCGCCCGGCTAGATTTTTGTATTTTTTTAGTAGAGACGGGGTTTCACCATGTTAGCCAGGATGGTCTCGATCTCCTGACCTCGTGATCCGCCCGTCTCGGCCTCCCAAAGTGCTGGGATTACAGGCTTGAGCCACCGCGCCCGGCCATTACTTCGGTTCTTATACATTTGTCGAGGATTGTTTTATGTCCAGTATTCATTTTGACCTTGGAAAATCCAATGATTGTGTATCTTGAGGATGATCTTCCATTGTAGAATCTTGTAGAAGTTCTCTGTATTTCCTGAATTTGACTGTTGGCCTCTCTAGCAAGGTTGTGGAAGTTTTTATGGATGATATTCTAAAATTCTGTTTTCCAAGTTGTTTGCTTTCTCCCTCTCCCTATCAAGGATGCCAGTGATTCTTAGATTTGGCCTCTTTACATAATTTCATACTGCTCAGAGGTTTTACTGAGACTACAGGCACCCACCACCACGCCTGGCTAATTTTTTGTATTTTTAGTAGAGATGGGGTTTCACCATGTTAGTAAGGATGGTCTCGATCTCCTGACCTCATGATCCACCCGCCTCGGCCTCCCAAAGTGCTGGGATTACAGGTGTGAGCCACCGTGCCTGGCCCTTTTTTCTTTATTTTTATCTTTTTTTTTTTTTTTCAGAGAGCCAGTCTTTGAGTTCTTAGATTCTTTCCTCAGCTTGGTTTATTCTGCTGTTAATACTTGTGATTGCATTGTGAAATTCTTGTATTGTGTCCTTCTGCTCTATCAGACCCATTATGTTCTTTTTTATACCCACTATTTTGTCCTTCAGCTCCTGTGTCATTTTATTGCAATTCTTACTTTCCTTCAACTGGGTTTTGTTTCAGAAGATCATCTCCTGAACGTTGATGATCTTCGTTTCTATCCATATTCTGAATTCTCTTTCTGTCATTCCAGCCAGCTCAGTCTGGTTAAGAACTCTTGTTGCAGAACTGGTACAGTCATTTAGAGGACATATGACACTCTGGCCACTCGAGTTACTGGAGGTCTTGCGTTACTTCTTTTTCATCTCTCTGTTTGGGTGGTCCTTTAATTGCAATGTAGATTAAGTATAGTCAATAGACTTCTTTTTTGGATTTATCACAGGCCAAGCCTTTGTGCAGGGTCTTTATTTGAAGCTGACTTCTTGTCTTTGGTTTCAGTGGGGATTATATTGGTGAGGTATTTTTGGTGTTGAAGCTTTGGGGTGTGATCTAGTAGGTGGCACTTAGGCATATTGGTCAGTTGGTAGACTCTTGCTTGGTTGTGTGGCTCCCCTATGTTTCCTCACAGTTGCAGCTATGTTCCCTCTAAATGCTCTGAGAGTGTGGATTCCTCTCCCTTTTGAGTGCTGGCTATAGATCAGGGGTTGGCAATCCTGGGCTGCCCATTGCAGCTCTGGGGCAATCTCAGTGTTTATGTTCCTTTCCCAACTTGGAGAAAGCAGAAGAAGGAACCTTAGTAGTGGTTGTGGTCAAAGGTCTTTTGCTTGTCTTCTGGGTACTCCACCCCAGGGATATGCAGGTCAGCAATTGCTCAGTGCAGTCAGCACAGGGTGGAAGAACCAGACTGTGGGCCAAGCTGGGGGTTCCCTGTCTGGTGACAAGCAGTGGAGGGCGGCTGGGATCTGTGAGGGACAGACTAACCTCCTCTCCTTAGGTTGACTGCACCTTGTTGGAAGTATGGATAAGGCACTTAGGGTCTTTACTCCTTCATTAGTCTGAGGGTAGCAAGGAAATTTCTGAGGTAGTGGCAGTGAGGCTTTCAGTTGCCCCTTGGGAGCTCTGTCTAGGGAGGGACTTGCAGAGCTTCTACTGGCTTGATAGCCCTCCTGGGGGTCGGTGGGGGCTGGGCTGGAGGTCCAGTCCTGGAGAAACTGCCTGCTGAGGAGATATGGGAAAGTGCACCCACCTAACAGTCTGGCCACTTTCCATAGGGCTGCTGCAATATGCTGAGGGCCTACTCCAGTCCCTAGTCACCTCACATTTTCCAGTATCTGGAGGTATCAGCAATGAAGGCTGAAAAACACAAAAGATAGTGGCCTGCCCCCCTTTCTCTGGAAACTCCTTCCTAGGGAGGCACAGACCTGTTGCTGGCCTGAATGCACCCGTAGGAGGTAGTTGAGACCCTAATTGGGAGGTCTTGCCCCATGAGGAGGAAAAAGATTGGTCACCCACTTCAGAAAGCAGTCTGGCCCCACATTTTCATAGAGCAGTTGTGCTGTGCTGGGGGTCTGCTTCAGGCCTCTGTTGCTTCAGATGCTCCAAAGCCTGTTGGAGGCCACACAAATGTTTATTATGATTAGGCATAATTGAAGCCTGTCAGTGAAAATATGAACCTGTGTTCAATTAAGCAGCTAACCAATCATCACCTCTTCCACCTTGCTCTTGTTACCCAATAAATATGAAGGGCTGTAGAAGCCCAGGGACTGCCTTTGCTCACTAGAAGCAGGGAGCTCTCTTCTCCCCATGTTACCTTTCCTTTAAAATAGTTTCTTTTTCCCTTGGTTTTCATTTCTACATTTGTCCCTTCGTTCAGTTGCAATGATGGTCTCAAATGGTAACAGTAGTAACTGCTATAATGAGGGTCTCAAGTAGTAACAGTAATAACTGCGGAGTGAAGGTCTCAAGTAGTAGTTGTGGCAGTTGGCAACAAAAGCCCGAAGGCTGGAATGGCTAAGTTGCCCAAACAGCAAAGGTGGTGGCCCACCCCTTCCACTGGGAGCTCTGTCTCAGGGAGGTGCACTGCTGCTACTGGTGGCTGGCTGAAATTCCAAGCCAGCAGATCACATCCTGGAGGTGCCATGAACCTGGGGACTGCATACTATTGCTGCAGCCCCCAGGATTCAGCCACTTTTCTAGTGGTATGTACTGGGGTGTAACCTTCCACTTTGCTGGAGTTGCAGCTACTTTTGCTGGGAAGCTCAGAAAGCCTGGGTATCTAAGGACCCTGGGTCTCTGCATGTGCCTGAGTGGCTGCTCTGCTGAGACTCCACGTAGCTCTGTATATCAAACTAAAGGCCCTGGTGGATTGGGTTCACGAGGGGATCTCCTGACCCAAGGGTTGCAAAGATCTGTGGGAGAAGCCTGCCTTCCCGGGTTCACACATTCACTCACCACTTCCCTGGGCAGGGGAGGTTCCCCTGGCTCTGTGTCACTCCTGGGTGGGCTGATGTTCTGCCTCACTTTTTTCCATTCTTCGTGGCTCAAGTTATTTTCTTGATTAGTCCCAATGCATGTACCTGGATGTTTCAATTTAAGGTGCTGTATTTACTCACCCCTTCCATTCCTCTCCATGGAGCCACACACATAAGCTGCTCCTAGTCCGCAATCTTGGCCATTCCCCCTTTCTTAGTTTTATATCATTTGAATCTATTGAGCGCATGCTTTTTAATATACTATCTCATTTAATCTGCACAGTGATCCTATGAGAAAGGCAGATTTTAATGAATTGATTGATTAATTGAGTGATTGATTAACTGAAGGCTCCCAGAGCTGAACTCACTTGTCCAAGGTCACCCACTAGCAAATGTGGGCTATTGTGGGTTGGAATCCATATCAGTCTGATTCTGAACATCATATTATTTTCCTTCACATGACAATCAGATTTTTAGGAGAAGATGGTTTCCATATGAGGTACCTACAGAACTCCAGAGAAATCCAGCAGGCAGCTGGAAATGTAGGCTTGAGTACTGAGGAAGAGATGCAGATTTGGAAGTCATCTGTGGAAAGGTGAAAGTTAAACTGTGAGAATGGGCGAGGTCATCAATAGAATGCCTGCAAAAGTGACTGAGAGGAAAGCTGACAACAGGACTTCGGGGAATGCTTCCATGTAAAGGCCAGCTGGAACACTCAGAATTCCTTGGAAAACTGCTAGTGATTTAATCCATGAATTATTGAATCACTGAATCCATCATAACCAATATTGTAAAGGATTAAATTTTTTTTTTATCCCAGTCAAAACTTACTGGGGATTAAAAAATTATTTGAGATGTACTTATAGTAAATAAATCTTTACAATTATAGAACCACACAAAGCACATTTTGTTATAAATCACATCACAACCACTGGCATGATAGGATGTTGCAACTGAAAATTGCCATGCTAGTGACAAATTTATTTACTCAATTTATTATTTCATTAATTAGTTCATGATTCTTTAATTTATCAAGCATTTATTGACTTCATACTCTTTAAGATAAGAAATCTACATATTGATGAAAAGCAATATTTCAAAAGCACTGTTAATTAACAACATACAAACTCTCCCATGCTTTGAAAATGTATAGTTCCCCAAGACATACCTAACTAGTTGTTTGCCTGGCCACAACTGCTAAGAAGGAGAAAGTGTGATATAAATGTAAAGAAGTTAAACTATATATTACGGACTGAAGTGTGTTCCCTCCCAGATTCACATATTGAAGTCTCAACCCTCAGTAAATTGGTATGTAATTAACTTTGGAGATAAGGTCTTTAAGCAGCTGATAAAATTAAAATGAGGTCATTAGGGTGGAGACCTAATCCAATAAGACTGGTGTCTGTAAAAGAGAGAGAACTACTGTCGTTCCACCTTATCTGAGGTTTCATTTTCTGAAGTTTCAGTTACCCATGGTTAACTGCAGTCTGAAAATATTAAATGGAAACTTCCAGAAATAAACATTCCATAACTTTCAAATTACTTGCTGTCCAAGTAGCATGATGAAATCTTCCACTGTTCTGCCCCATCTTACTGGGGACGTAAATCATCCCTCTGTTCAGTGTATCCATGCTATAGACAGTACTCACCCGTTAGTCACCTAGTGACTGTCATGGTTAACACCCAAATCCCATCTTGAATTCCCATATGTTTTGAGAGGAACCCAGTGGGAGGTAATTGAATCATGGGAGCAGGCCTTTTCCATGCTGTTCTCATAATAGTGAGTAAGTCTCATGAGATCTGATAGTTTTATAAGGGGTGGGAAGTTCCCTGCACAAGCTCTCTCTTTGCCTGCTGCCATCTATGTAGAATGTGACTTGCTCCTCCTCACCTTCCGCCATGATTTTGAGGTTTTCCCAGCAATGTGGAACTGCAAGTCCATTAAACCTCTTTCTTTTGTAAATTGTCCAGTCTTTGGTATGTCTTTATCAGCAGTGTAAAAACAGACTAATATGACCTGTCTCAATGTGGCAGTGCTTGTGTTCAAATAACTCAAATAACATTTTAATAATGTCCCCAAAGCCCAAGAGTTCTGTGCCTAATTTATAAATTAAATTTTATCATAGGTATGTATGCATAGAAAAAAACAGTATGTGTAGGTTTGCTACCATTCATGGCTTCAGGCATCCACTGGGGGTCTTAGACCATATCCCCTATAGATAAGGATAAGGAGGGACTATCATACCAGGGTCCTGTGCACAGAAGGGAAACCATGTGAAGAGGCAGCAGAAGAGCAGCTATTTACAAGCCAAGGAAAGAGGCCTCAACGAAACCAATCTTGTCGGCACCTTAATGTTGGACTTCCTGCCTCTCGGACCATGAGAAAATAAATTTCTATTGTTTAGGCCATCCAGTATGTGATATTTTATTATGACAACCCTAGAAAATGATTACACTGTGAAACTAGAAATTTACCTTCAAAGGGAGTAGAAGGAGATTAGGGAGATTTCTAGATTGAGAAATATGAAACAGATATTGTTTAGATTTTGACAAAATAGACCAGCCTCTTGAAAAGTTTAAGCTGAAGTGCAGGCTTTGTGGTTTACTGGGTGGGAGAGATGACCAGCACCAGGGTCTCTTACCAATTTCATTATCTTTGATTATTTAAACAGAGGAAAGATACCTTATTAATATTTAGTTGTGAAACACCTTGCCTTTGTGCAGCAACCCACAAAATAAAGAACATTTAGAAAGACCTTGACTATTCTCTTCTGATTTTATGACCATATCTATAGTGATAGGCAAGGCTATGCAGAAATAGTGAACATATGAAATGCAAACTGTCTACTTTTAGTGTTTCACAAGAACTTGTAAAGATGCCTGAAAAGCACACAAAAATGCTCCTTTTAGTGTTTTTATGGGGATAGCTTAAGGTTGTTTTCAAAGTTTTGAGATCCAAATGCAAAGGACTTCACTGTTTTACAAGTGGTTTAATCCCATGGGTAGTGTGGTTATAATCCAGATGAGCCTCTTGAGGGGCAGAAATAAACTGTGCCAATTTTTGTGTGTGTGTTGAAAGGACCATAAAGGAGAAACAGATCATAGTTTGTGGGTTGACAAATAGTTCAGCACACACAGCCAGAAGAATGAACCTTACGCACATTGCACAGCTAACCGTATTTTTTATTTATTTTTTCTTGAAGGCAGAAATGAGGGAGAGGAGTTGTGGTTTTTGTTATTTCTCTGTTACAACCTTTCGCTCAGTGATGTGGCAAGGATAAAAAGGATATTTCAGAATTTAAAATGTGGCATTGAAAGAAAAAATTCAGAATATGGTAAAGGTGTAGGTATATGGAGCTTAATTTACTGTTTTCAATTTTCTTTTAAAATGAAAATTAAAATGGGTTTAGAAATTATTGGAAGCAAAACTATGGTGGTCCTGTTTAGATGACATGTAAAAAGGAAACTGAAGTAGAAACAAAAGCTGAAATGAAAGTTTACTTTGATTGGGCTGAGTTTTTCCCTTGACAGATAACTTAGGGAAGAATCTATTTGCAGAGGGCTCACTCCAAGAATGAGTGCAGGACACAGGGATTTTTAGATACTAAAAGTGTACCAGATGCATGAAAAACCCTCAGTTATGAAACCTCTGGGGAGTTTATCACACACAGACTGTTTCTCTTGCCTCCTCTCCATTTTTTCTTTTGTTGCATGAGGCATTTATTAATGACAAAGGTACACAAACTCACCTATAGACATGATCTTTGTGACTCTGGGGAAAGATTGATGCTAATATTTTCCTCCCTCTTATCTTTAAGAATTGTCTGTTCTAGATTGGGCTAATTGATTTTTTTGTAAACTTTCTCACATAAGTGAAAACACCATTTCTTTAAACATCAAAGCCCATTTGAATTAGGTCATTTCACAATTTATATTATCAAACAGATTGTAATTTTTTCCAGATTTTAAGAATTTCCAGATTATTTTAAATTTTATGGGCCAAATTCTGCCCTCAATTATGCATATGCAACTAATTGCACACACATAACTGAGGGTAGAGTTTGGCTTTTGGAGTTGAAAATCTCTAAAGTTCTGAATTTTTTTCTTGGGAAAAAACAGACCTTTATCTAAAAATGTAAACAAAATCTTCAAAATTATTGACATCTTTATTTTGAAAGTTGCTTTCCAGTACTGATTAATAAGTCCACCACACCCGAGTGTAATCACTGTTATCTTTTCTGTGATGAGAAAATAGTCAAATGACTATTATTTGCTTGAAGCCACACAAGCAAGAGAGTAATAGAATTAAGGTTAGCATTTAGCATTTTAAGTCTATGCTCTGTGATAATAGCTGGAACTATACATAACCATGTGATAACTTAGTTATATTCTTGATTGTTGTCTCTTTTATTATTCAAAATAATAATGGCTTTACTAGATATTTTTTCCTGATTATAAAGATAATATTGGAGATAATTTAAACAGTATGGAAAAGTGTGGGGAGTAAGGTAACCACTAGAATTCCCACCACTAGGAGGGGTCATTTATATTTTGTTGAATATTCTTCTAGGAGTGTTACCTGACTTTTTTCTCTAATCTTATATTGATATAATACTTTACATGTTACCGTAGCAAACTTTTTCACCAAGGAAATATTGGAAATGTTTTCAGGTGGAGATACACAGATACCCTTCTTTTAAGGCCACATAATATTCCATTGCATCAGCAAGTCTCTTATTTTCATGAGAAGAAATGTGCTTCATTGTCATAAAGTCAGTCATTATGAACACATTTGTTTTTTATAATTAATAACTGGAACTTGCTTCTCTTTTAGCTTTGCCAAAGATCTCAGATTTCTACATACTTTGTTCTTGTTTGAAACTATAATTTTGAGTTGCACATTCATAGAACTATACACAGACATGAAAATTAAAAATGTCATGGCAATGGAAAATGTGAATAACAGAGGGAAGTAAAATCCTCAGAAAATCTCTAAATGTATTTTGTAAATAGCATCTTATCATTATCCAACTTTAGTGTGATGATCTGCTTAAAATGTCCAGATTGATAGGGATTTTTCATTTTATTATTTTCCTTAGCAATTCCTGGGAGATCAGAGTAAGCAGTGGAATGGAAAATCTTGGATAATCTTGACTTTGGGTACTCAATTGCTAAACACTCAATGTAGAGTGGAATGTTTATACTTATATAAGTAGTGCTTGAAAAATTGACAGAAACTGCTATACAGGCTCTGTATATTTTCATTTTACCCTGTGTGCTGCCCTCCCCGATTCCTCAACTCCTGAAACCCTTGCACTCTATTGCCCTCATGAAAATTCAGATCAATTAACAGCCTCATATTCTTCCCCCTTTAGATCCTATTCCCTCTAGCCTAGTCAATATTCCCTTCTCCTTCTTTTATCACCAGATTTTCCCACTCTACTGAATTATTCTTATGGATATGTAAACATACAATTTTTTCTTTTATCTTAAAAATATTTATCTTGACCTGTTTTTCACTTCACCTATCACCACACTTCTTGGCTCCTCTTTGGAGCAAAGGAATTATCTGTATTCCTTGTCTCTAATTCTTCTCCCTTTCTCTTAATCTGATCCAATCAAGCTTTTCTCCCAGTTGAGTTTAAAAAAAATGCTCTTCTTAAGGTTACCAATAACCTCCATGATCTGATAGTTAGTTCTCAAACCTTCTTTTACTTGGCCGGTCAGCATCATTTGACACATTTGATCACTTCCTCTTTCTTAATAAACTGTCTTCACTTGGTTTCCAAGGTATCATATTATTTTTGTTTTCTTTCCATCTTCCTGGCTGCTACTTCTCAGTCTTCTTGGCTGGATCCTCTTCTTGACTTCTTAATTTTGAAATATTATGTTCTTTCTGTTTTCCTCTTTATATTCAGTGTTAAATATTATCCATATTCATACCTCTAGGACCATCTGTTGTCCAGACCTGATATTCCTGTATCCAGCAATATCTCTTAGACTCCACATGACTCACACTCAACTCCTGATATTCCTCTCCTCTCTGTAGACCTTCACTAATCTCAGTTTAGGCAACTCCATCATGATAGTTGCTCATGATAACTTGAAAATCATCTTTAGTGACTTTAGTTCTTTGATACCCCACATCCAATCTTTCAGGAAATCCTGTTAGCCCTAATTTTAAAATATACTCAGAATCTGCCCATTTCTTACCTCCTTTGCTGAGTTACTAGAATCCCTGATTAGGTCTCATTCTATTCTTGTCCTCTTAGAGTCTATTGTCAACAAATTGGCCATAGTGAGCCTCTTAAAACCTAAATTATATCATGGAGTGAATATATTTGAGACGGAGTCTTGTTCTGTCAACCCAGGCTGGAATGCAGTAGCACAATCTTGTCTCACTGCAACCTTCACCTCCTGGGTTCAAGCAATTCTCCTGCCTCAGCCTCCCAAGTAACTGGGACCTACAGGCATGCGCCACTGCACCAGGCTAATTTTTGTATTTTTAGTAGAGATGGGGTTTCGTTATGTTGGTCAGGCTAGTCTCAAGCTCCTGACCTCAGTTGATCCACCCGCCTCAGCCTCCCAAAGTGCTGGGATTACAGGCATGAGCCACTGCACCTGGCCAAAAAGAAAATTTTTTGACTTTAAAATATAAAATGTATACATCATTGCCCCATTCCATTAGCTCTTCTGAACAATTAGCTGTATTGATTAGGAACTAAAAATGTCAAGGTATATTTTAAAAATATTTAGGACTACTCTAGGGCTTTGAAATGAGGTGCTCAAGTCCTCATTAAGAAATACAGCATATATGAAGCTATCAGAGTTGGTTAGTCAAGAAAGAGAAATGCTTTTGTGTATCTTGTTAAGTGAGGTAAATTAGTGTGCTTTGTTTCAAGTCATTAACCAAATGTTGAAAAGTAAGGTAAACCACTTTTGGAAGGAATAAAAATATCCATGAGGATCAGTGGGATATCAGGCTCACAAAAATTTATTTTGTGAAGGCTGTAACTACTTATGTCAACTGATTTTTTATTCCAATTATTTGCAGTAAAAAAATAATAATTTGGGGGACTTATTGTTTAATGTTATTTAAGATCAGCATTTGATGAAGCAGTTAATGATTGAAAGTAAGAGATTGTAAAGCATATTAGTTTAAATGTTGGCCACCAAACAACAGAAAATACTTAGGTTTGAAAAAAAAGGCAAGTAATTTTTTTCTTTTTCTTGAGAGTTAAAATGTAAGGCAGTTTTAAGTACCATTTGTTGAGGTTTTATGGGACACCAAATATCTTCTTTTCCTTTATAAGGATAGACAATGAATCAGTTAGATGGAGATTAAAATACCAGCTTTATAAATAATCCAAATCTGCTATGAAACGTGCAATTTAGATTTGCATCTACAATTGCTCCCTAACATTTCACCACTGTTAGATGCATGTGCTCATTTGGTGTAAGCCACTGTGTTACTGCAGACTCCCTTACAGGTCAGTATGTTTACCAAGTGGCATGGGGCAGACTTTAAGGCTAAGGCCCCTTGGTTAGATGGCTCCAGAAAGAGAGAGAAAGAGGAAAAGGCGAGGTGAACATGCTTGGTGACATTCACTTGTCAAATCAATGGATTCTTCTCTCACAGGGAGAGGTAAGTAGGGGTAGAAAGGAAGGCTGGGAGTTTCTTTCTAGTCAAAGCCTCCCCAGATGGAAACAGGAAGAATGGAGAATATTTATCCCCAACCAAGAACATGATTTACTCATCACACGTGTGTGATCTATTATGTTAATAGCAATTATGCCATGTGTTTCAAAATGTGTGTATTAGTGGGAAGGGGGGACATGGGGATTATTATATTTCAAAATTTCCACTTCCATTTTTCAGAAAATTACACAGAGAATTGCAAATCAGAAAGACTCATAAATTGTTGGCATACACACCGTTGTGAATTAATGTCCAGGAGTTGATGGCTCAGGCGTGGAGGAAGGAAGAAGAGGGGATGCAGCAGTGCCTTTAATAATGAGCAGAGGCCAAGATACCGATAAAACCCACTTCCGTTGAAGGCAGCACTGCTGCCATCTGGTGGACTTCGAAGGAGAGACCCATAAGGGGAGAAGTCAATTCGATTCTGGCATCTTGCTGCTACTTTCTAGGTACAGTGTTGGGGCATTTAAAGATAACAGGTCTGTTCTTTGCCCTTAGGAAGCCAGGAATTAAACAGGGGAAACAGACCTCACTCAGGAGAATATGAGAAGTTTGGCTCTAATGGGAGAGCCAAGAGATAGTAGAATACGCTGCCATGAGGACTGTCAGGAAAAGATTTACAGAAGAGGCAACACTGGTTTATGTTGGAAGCAGAGATAGGATTCAACAGGGAGAGAAGTAGGCACTGCTCCAAACAACTTAATTCTGCTGGTTTGTTAAGGGTCTAAAGAAAGTTCCTACTCTTTTTAGAATTAACCTATTTTTTATACTTCTCTTTTATGATCAGGCTCTCCCAAGTTTGTAATTGTGCTAATCCGTTGATCAGATGTTTTACTCATCCTAATCAGAAGAAAGGTCCCCCTAACAATAGAAGTTATGGGTATGGTAACCAGCATGACATGTCCCTCCCTCAGTACCCCACTAGGATATCTCTTATGCTCTGCCCTGAAAAACACGATGAGGCTTAATTTCAGTGAATTTCCTTGGTCTGTGGTTTACATAGCATAAGCTTTTGAGGTTGAGCTTTACAAATTCAATTTTAATCAGATATTATTCTTCTCCTAAGCAAGCTCTAAATACCACAAATAAAGCTTTCACCAGTTTAGAAACCATCTATAACTCATAAGTGTAATTAGGTTTAAAATGATGCTGAGATTTCACACTATCCCTGTTCAACACTTATGATTTTATATTCTATGCCTCTATTCCCTAAATGGTGGTCAGCTGAATATTTCCCTATTAGGAGCTGTGGGTGTTAAGGGCTGAGCAAGTTAAAAAGTAATAACTTTTGATTTGGCAACAGCACAGTAAAGTATGGCTAACTGAAACCATTGCCAGCATGAAGCTTGACATATGAAAAATGGTACTTTCAGGTTGCCTATAGTAATGTACAGAGGTGCTGTTCTGCCTAAATTTCATTTGAGTTTCCTGTGGTCGTCAAAATGGGTTTCTTTCAATCTTTGTGTCAGTGGAGGTTGATTTGCGTGGGACTTGAGTGGTAAACCTGTCAAACACAACAAAGTTTGTTATTCCATTGGGCCCTGTCATAAAAAATCAGTTTCGAAAGCTGCCAAACCTAGAGAAATTGGCTGATTCTGGGGCTAAGGCTTATTGCATAGATTTGGATAAAGCCTGCACATATGTTTAAAAAGTCTTGGTTTCAAATATGTTTGTGTTTAAAACTCCTTCGGCAAAGGATTTGTAACTAAATAAATACAATGGAAAATAAATTTAAACAAAGGTTTTAAATTTATTTATCCACTTAGTGTTTAAAATACTGTATCCTCCACTCAAAGCTACATTTTCTTCCACCACAATCTTTCTTTTTTAAATCCAAATGTTCCTAACATTAAATTTAGAAGATGCATAAAGATGATGTACAGGCCAAGGAAGATGAGAAAATCTATAAAACCCAGTTAGAGAGTCTAAGGAGGATGAGCCGAGTTGGAAGCAATGCCAGCAGCCAGATCAGCATGGAAACACTAGACAAAGAAGATATAGCTTTGAGATGTAACAGACCAACAGTGATGACATCTTCCTATATTGAGCCACAAAGAGGCAAAATAGTATTCTGGCCTTAGGTAGCTGACATTTTTCTGCAGAGGTATGATCTACTCAGATGAGGATGAATGATAATGCCAAATAGCAGAGGCTAGGCCAATGAAAGGCAGGAAGCAGGTGTGTTACCTCAGGCCTAATGTGGCCAGGAATGGCTTATGAAGAGAATGGGATTTAATTTGGTCTTCCCCCCTTCAATTTTTACTTTTTAAATTATGAAATGCTTTAAGTATGGGATTTGGAGGGTGCATAGTTCTTAAGTAGAATAGATACTATTTATCTTAGACTGCTGTTCATTAAATACTACAGACACTGTGATCAATTGCTTTATATGCGTGATTTTACTCCATTCCTACAATTTTTCTATGACTTGAATACCAGTTTTTCCTCCGAAATTGCAGATGATACAACATTAGAAAGGTTAAACAAAGTGCCCAAAGTCATATAGCTGCTGAATGGCAGAGCCTGGACTCAAAGCCAAATTTGTCTGATTCTAAAACCCAAGCTCTTACTGATACAATTTGACCTGTGTCCCCACTCAAATCTCACCTTGAAATGTAATAATCCCCACATGTCAAGAGCAGTGTCAGGTGTAGATAATTGAATCATGGAGGTGGTTTCCCTCAAACTGTTCTCGTGGTGGTTGAATAAGTCTCATGAGATCTGATGGTTTTATAAATGGAGTTCCCCTGCACAAACTCTCTTGCCTGCCATCTTGTAAGATATCCCCTGCTCTTGCTTTGTGCTCTGCCATGATTGTGAGGCCTCCCCAGCCACGTGGAACTGTGAGTCCATTAAACTTCTTTCCTTTATAAGGGAATCCAGTATGCCTTCATTAGCAGCGTGAGAAGAGACTGACACACTTACCACACACTTATTGCCCGTTAATATGGTTTAGCTGTACTCCCACCCAAAATTTCATTTTGAATTGTAATCCCCATAATCCCCACAAGCCAACGGAGAGACCAGGTGGAAGTAATGGAATCATGGGAGTGGTTCCGCCTTGCTGTTCTTGCGATATTGAGTGAGTTCTCGCGAGATCTTATGGTGTTATAAGTGTTTGGCAGTTTCTCCTGTATTCCTTTTCCCTCCTGCTGCTTTGTGAGGAACGTGCTTGGCTTCCCCGTCGCCTTCTGCCATGATAATGTTTCCTGAGGCTTCCCCAGCCGTATGGAGCTGTGAGTCTTTCCTGCTAAATTACCCAGTCTCAGGCAGCTCTTTATAGCAGTGTGAGGACAGATGAATACATGCGTATATAACAATGACCTTCACTTTATAATAAGACAGTGAAGGCTGTAACATAGTTGTATAAGATTATCGTATAAGACCGTGAAGCTCAGAGAATTCATTCCTAACATGAAGCATATGCTAGTTTGGAAAGGAATTCACCAAGTGGTAATTGTAAAAACTATTTAACAGACACAGAATAATGTTTATCATATAATGTTACATGTAAAAATAATGGTGTACATTGGTGTCAACATATGGTATGCATGTAGGAAAAACCCTGTACACATATAGACAAAACTCTGAAAGACTAAATTTAAAGGGAAAATAGTTCTCTTGGAATAGCAAGAGTCATAGTTAATTTTCATACACATTTCTTCCTCTTCCTACACCTTGCTCTGTGGCCTTCCCCACTTCGTTTGGCTGGTTTCTCTGTTCTGAGTTTCACAAGGCCAAAATCGAAGTGCCAACAACTAGGTTTTTATTAGAAGCCTCCCTGGAAAGAACCTGCTTTGAAGTCTACTCAGGTTTTGGCAAAGTTGAGTTTCTTGAGCTGGGGTAGGACTAAGACTTCTGTTTGCTTGCTGGCTGTTAGCTGTGGGCTGCCATTGGCACCTAGATGCTTCTCTGGTCATTGCTACGTAGGTCCTGATATCTCAGCGTCAACAAAAGTACAGGTGTTGAATTATGCTTGGAATCTCTCTGACTTCCCCTTATGCTAATGTTCTCATTTACCTTCAGCTGGAGAAAGTTCTTTGCTTTAAGGACTCAAATGATTACATTGGGCTCACTTGGAAAATCCAGGATTCTCTGTTTTCAGGTCTGTGACCTTAATTATAGCTGCAAAGTTTTATTTGCCATGAAACTTAATATGTTCAAATTCAGGGATTAGGGGTGAACATTAATTCTCTTAGGATAATGACCCACAGCTACATCCATATTTCTGCAAAGGACATGATTTTATTCTTTTTTTTTATGACTGTATAATATTTTTATGACTGTACAATATGTTGATTGCATGACTTTGCTTTTGTGAACAGTGCTGTGATACATGAGTGTAGGTGCTGTCTTAGTAGAATGATTTCTTTTCCTTTGGATATATACCTGGTCATGGGATTGCTGGGTTGAATGGTAGTTCTATTTTTAGTTGTTTTCCACAATGCTTGGACTAATTTACATTCCTACCATGAGTTAATGAAAGTCTTGAAGTTAATTTAAGTAATACATATTGTCCCATAATTTTTCCTGGAATGTATTCTGTTATTTACAGATTTGCATTCAAAAGAGTCGGTGTGCCTCCAAGAACTTCTTCCCATTAGTTTTTATGGAAGGTGCAAAGTCATAAATTAAAAATAAACATGCTCTAGAGAAACACTGTAATCATGGGGGATTTTCCATGTTATATTTTTTGTCCGTCCTTGGCCAAATCTTGCATAATTTGTCTTTGTGAGAAAGTTTAACAGATGTATTTGAATGCATCCACCTTTTGGAATAGTATGGGATTAGGATCAGTTCTTTCATTTAGAATGTTCTATGTGACATTTTCTTTTGAAAGTGAAATAACATATTAAACTCACATTTACAATGATTATCATCTTGTAAGGTTATGGAAGTTAGAATAAGCTGTGAATTTATTGAGAATGTTTAGGAAAGGGCACTAAAAGTTGTGAATCTGATGTCAGTAGAATGTGAATACATTTTTCAGAAAAGGGAGATATTGGGGAGAAATTTGATTTAAGATATTCTGACCGCTCAAATACATTACTGAATTTCACCATTTAATGAACTTCTATGATGTCTCACAATTTTAATTGTATATAAATAAAATCCTGCAGTGCCAGTTTTAAAATGAAAGGTAAAACATCTTTTATGTGCATCCTGAGACCTATTCTCTCACTCTACTTTTCAAGGATCTGGGAGAAAAAGGTAAGGAATTACATGTGGAATATATAAAACAAAAATGAGTTGTTTTGTTTGTTCTGCCTTCTAATGCATGCAGCTATTCTTGTCTCCTTAACTATCCCTCAGTGACACAGGTGTCAGATTGTATTTTACGTTAGATGTTCCTGGACCTAATTCTTACCAGTTCACTTGCTTCCTGCCCAAATTCTGTTCATAATCCCTCACAAGACTTTACTACCACCTATGAAATATAAGCCATGTGATTATTTTAAGAGATTTCTGCCTTTGTCTTACAAGAGAATGTGTAGGATATGATTATTTGAAGTTTTATCAAATGCACTTGCAGTTCTCTGTACTTATTACTTTCACCTCTTAGCATTTCACCCATACAGCCAGAAGCATTCACTGCAGGCAAGAAACAAAGCAGAAAAACAAAGAAAACAAAGTCATTTTAAGGTATCTCAATCTTTAGTTTTGAATTGTAAAAATTCAGGTGCTCAAGAACTCAGGAAATCTAAAATCCATGGTACTATAAAAGAAAAGCTTCTTTCTTTTAAATCTAACTGAAAAACATTCATAGGATAAGAGAGAATAAATCATTTCATGCTGATGGATCCCACGGAAAGTATATTGCTACATTACAAGAGATGGAGAAAGCTATTTGAGGAGAAATCCTCGGACAAATCGGAGAAGCAGGAATCTCAAGCAGGAATCCTGTGTGACCAACTTTCCCATACAATCCCAAGTAAATCCTAGGGAAATAGGAGTCTGGTGGAGAGTGGGCAGATGTTTCTGAGTTGGCCTCATAGGTTTTACTGAGGCTCAGAGCTGATAAGAGCAGTAGAGTATTTCCCACATGGCAAAAATGGCCAACAATGACCTGAGTAAATCAGTAATGGAATCGAAGATAGGCATAAGTATTATTTAACAGATGAGATGCCAATATGGATATTTGATACCGCCAGCGATCAGCTGTATGACCTCTCTGTTCCACACTGTGATGTTATGAAGTCAAATTTAACTGTAACTCCAGGGAAAGGGTGATGAAAATTGAGATGAGGTCTCCAGAATTTGGTAGAATGGGACCGAAAAGAAAAAAAATTTAGTTCAGTTATATGACAATGTTTATTTACTTTGCACTAGGATTTACGGATAAAACTTGTATCCGTTTTTCCCCTTTATCCTCCCTCAAAATTCTACCTCTGAGTTCAGAGGAAGGAAGTAATTACTAGATTATTGCCAGTGTTGTGCTGGTGAATGCTTAATACATGACTTTTCAGAAAAGAAGCTCATAATTTTACCATTTGCCAATGTGCATGGAGTGATTTTTAAGCTGCCAACTTCTTATGTAGTTAGTAGATGTATAGATAGAGATTTAAGTATGGGCAGTTGAATGGATAGATAGATGGATGATGGACGGGTGAATAGACGCATGAATGGATAGATGTATGGAAGGACAGATGGGCAGATGGGTGGAAAACTGGGTGGCTGGATGGTTGAAGAGTCCCCAGACACAGTTATTAAAGAGCCACTGACCTATTTAATTTTAAGCTACTATCACTGCACATGAAAGTGGGAAAGAGATGCAAAAAATCGTCTCTCACAAGTTGGTACCAACCAGCTTCAGCTCATCATTGGCTATTGTCCATATGTACATGAAGTAGATCTTTTTTTAACTTTTATTGTAGGTTCTGGAGTACAAGTATAGGTTTGTAATATAGGTAAACTCTTGTCACAGGGGTTTGTTGTACAGATTATTTTGTCACCCAGGTACTAAGCCTAGTACCCAATAGCTATTTTTTCTGGTCTTCTCCTTCATCCCACCCTTGATCCTCAGGTAGGCTCCTGTGTTGTTCGTTTCTTTGTGTTCATGAATTCTCATCATTTAGCTCCCACTTTAATGTGAGAACATGTGATATTTGGTTTTCTGTTCCTGCATTAGTTTGCTAAGGATAATGGCCTCCAGCTCCACCCATGTTCTTGCAAAGGACCTGATCCTTTTCCCTCTTACGGCTGCATAATATTCCATGGGATAGATGTACCACATTTTCTTTATCCAGTCTACCATTGATGGGAATTTAGATTGATTCCATGTCTTTGCTATTGTGAATAGGGCTGCAATGAACATACAAATGCATGTGTCTTTATGATAGAATGATGTAGATTCCTTTGGGTACGTACCCAGTAATGGAATTGTTAGGTTGAATGGTAATTCTGTTCTTAGCTCTGTAAGGAATTGCCACACTGCTTTCCACGATGGTTGAACTATTTACATTCCCACCAGCACTCTGTAAGCATCACCTTGTCTCTGCAACCTCGCCAGCATCAGTTATTTATTTATTTTTTTGGCTTTTTAATAGTAGCCACTCTGACTGGTGAGATAGTATCTCATTGTGGTTTTGATTTCTTCAATGATCAGTGATGTTGAGCTTTCTTTCACATGTTTTTTGGCTGCATGTATGTCTTGTTTTGAGAAGTGTCTGTTCATGTCCTTCACTCACTTTTTAATGTTTTTTTTTCACTGTAAATTTAAGTTCTTATAGATGCTGCATATTAGACCTTTGTCAGATAGATAGATTGCAAAAATTTTCTTCTATTCTGTAGGTTGTCTGTTTACTATGTCGATAGTTTCTTTTGCTGTGCAGAAGCTCTTTAGTTTAATTTGTCAATTTTTGATTTTGTTGCAATTGCTTTTGTCTCTTTTCTAAAACCTTTGGCCGTTCCTACGTCCAGAATGATATTGCCTAGGTAGTCTTCTAGGGTTTTTATAGTTTTAGGTTCTACATTTAAGTCTTTAATTCATTTTGAGTTAAGTTTTGTATACGACATAAAGGGAGGGGTTCAGTTTTAGTTTTCTGGGTATAGCTAGTCAGTTATTCCAGCACCATTTAATGAACAGAGAGCTTTGCCCATTGCTTGTTTTTGTCAGCTTTGTTGAAGATCAGACAGTTGTAGGTGTGCAGCCTAATTTCTGGATCTCTATTCTGTTCCCTTGGTCTGTGTACCTATTTTTGTTCCAGTACCATGCTGTTTTGGCTACTGTAGCCCTGTAGTATAGTTTGATGTTGGGTAACACGATGCCTCCAGCTTTGCTCTTTTTGCTTACTATTGCCTTGGCTATTCAGGCTCTCGTTTGGTTCCATATGAATTTTAAAATAGTTTTCTTCTAGTTCTGTGAATAATGTCATTAGCAGTTTGACAGAAATAGCATTGAATCTGTAAATTGCTTTGGGCACTGTGGCCATTTTAATAATATTCTTTCTATCTATAAGCATGGCATGTTTTTCCATTTGTTCGTGTCATCTCTGATTTCTTCAAGCAGTATTTAAAAAAAAATTTTTATTATTTTTGAGACAGAGTCATACTCTGTTGCCCAGGCTAGAATCCAGTGGTGTGATCTTGGCTCACTGCAACCTCTGCCTCACAGGTTCAAGTGATTCTCCTACCTCAGCCTCCTGACTAGCTGGGAGGATTACAGGCGGATGCCACTATACCCAGCTAATTTTTATATTTTCAGTAGAGACGGGGTTTTGCCATGTTGACCAGGCTGGTCTCAAACTGTTGACCTCAGGTGATCTGCCTGCCTCAGCCTCCCTAAGTGCTGGTATTATAGGTGTGAGCCACCATGCCCAGCCCTGAGCAGTGTTTTGTAATTCTCCTTGTGGAGATTTTTTACCTCCCTGGTTAGCTGTATACCTAGGTACTTTATTCTTTTTTTTTTTTTTTTTTTTTTTTTTTTTTTTTTTTTTTTTTTTTTTTTTTAATTTGTTTTTTTTTTTTTTTTTTTTTTTTTTTTTTTTTTTTTTTGGCAATTATGAATGGGATTGTGTTCTTGATTTGGCTCTTGGCTTGGCTGTTGTTGGTGTGTAGGAATGCTAGTAATTTTGGTTTACCGATTTTGTATCCTGAAGCATTGCTGAAGTTATCAGCTTATAGAGCTTTTTGGGTGCAACTATGGGGCTTTCTAGACATAGAATCACATCATGTGAAGATAGTTTGACTTTCTGTCTTCCTATTTAGATGTTTCTTTTTTCTCTCGCCTAATTGCTCTGGCCAGGACTTCCAATACTGAGTTGAACATGAGTGATGAAAGAGGGCATCCTTGTCTTGTGTCAGTTTTCAAGGGGAATGCTTCCAGCTTTTCCCCATTCAGGATGATGTTGGCTGTGGGTTTGCAAAGATTGCTCTTATTATTTTGAGGTAAGTTCCTTCAATTTCTAGTTTATTTAGTTTTTAACATGGAGGTATGTTTAATTTTTATCTCACTTTTCTGCATCTATTGAGATAATTAGGTAGTTTTTGTCTTTAGTTCTTTTTATGTGATGAATCATATTTATTGATTTGCATATGTTGAACCAACTTTGCATCCCAGGGATAGAGCCTACTTTATTGTGGTGGATTAGATTTTTGATGTGCTGCTGGATTCCATTTGCAATTATTTTGTTGAGGATTTTTGCATTGATGTTCATCAAGGACATTAGCTTGAATTTTCCTTTTTTTGTTGTATCTCTGTCAGGTTATGGTATGAGGATGATGCTAGCCTCATAGAATAAGTTGAGGAGGAGACTGTCCTCAACATTTTGGAATAGTTTCAGTAGGAAACTCTTCTTTGTCCCAGCTCTTGTTTGTATATCTGGCAGAATTCAGCTGTGAATCCATTTGGTCCTGGTCCTGGGCTTTCTTTTTTTTTTTTTTTGGTTGGTAGGTTATTTATTACTGATTCAATTTTAGAGCTCCTTATTTGTTTGTTCAGGGATTCAATTTCTTCCTAGTTCAGTCTTGCGAGGGTATATGTCTCCAGAAATTCATTTTTTTTCTGGATTTTCTAGTTTGTGTCCATAGAGGTATTCATAGAAGTCTCTGGTGGTTATTTGTACTTGTGTTGGGTCAGTAGTAACATCCTGTTTCCTGTTTCTAATTGTATCTATGTGAATCTTCTCCCTTTTCTTCTGTATTAGTCTAGCTAGCAGTGTATGTGTTTAATTTTTTCAAAACACCAGCTTCTGTATTGTTTTGAATTTTTGTGTGTGTCTCAATATGTTTCAGTTCAGCTCTGATTTTGGTTATTGTCTTCTGCTAGCTTTGGAGTTGGTTTGCTCTTGCTTCTCTAGTTCTTTTAGTTGTAATGTTACGTTGTTAATTTCACATATTTCTAACTTTTTGATGTGGGCATTTAGTGCTACAAATTTTCTTAACATGCCTTAGCTGTGTCCCAGGGATTCTGGTATGATGTAACTTTGTTCCATTAGTTTCAAAGAACTTCCTGATTTCTGCCTTAATTCCATTATTTGTCCCAAAGTCAATCAGGAGCAGGTTGTTTAATTTCCATGTAATTGTATGGTTTTGAGTGATTTTCATTGTGTTGACTTCCATTTTTATTGTGCTGTGGTCTGAGAGTGTGTTTGGTGTGATTTTTATTCTTGTGCTTTGCTGAGGATTGTTTTATGTCCAATTATGGTCAATTTTAGAGTATGTGCCATGTAGCAATGTTAATGTATATTCTCTATGTGTGGAGAGAATGGACTGATATCTATCAGAGAATAGACTGATATCTATCAAGTTCATTTTATCAGTGTTGAATTCTTATCCTGAATATCTTTTTTAATTTTCTGCCTTGATGATCTGTCTAACACTGTCAGCAGGGTGTTGAAGTCTCCCACTGTTGTTGTGTGGGAGTCTAAGTCTCTTTGGAGGTCCCTAGGAACTTGCCTATGAATCTGAGTGCTCCTGTGTTGTCTGCATATATTTTTAGGATAGTTATGCCTTCTTGTTGAATTGAACCCTTTACCATTATATAATGCCCTTCTTTGTCTTTTTTGATATTTGTTGGTTTAAAGTCAGTTTTGTGGCCGGGCACGCTGGCTCAGGCCTGTAATCCCAGCACTTTGGGAGGCCGAGATGGGTGGATCACGAGGTCAGGAGATCAAGACCATCCTGCCTAACCTGGTGAAACCCCGTCTCTACTAAAAAATACAAAAAACTAGCCAGGTGAGATGGCAGGCGCCTGTAGTCCCAGCTACTCAGGAGGCTGAGGAAGGAGAATGGCGTGAACCCAGGAAGTGGAGCAGTGAGCTGAGATCCGGCCACTGCACTCCAGCTTGGGCCACAGAGCGAGACTCTGTCTCAAAAAAAAAAAAAGTCAGTTTTTTCTGAAATTAGTTGCAACCCTTGCTTTGTTCTGTTTTCCATTTGCTTGGTAGATTTTTCTCCATACTTTTATTTTGAGCCTATGGGTGTCATTGCATGTGAAATAGGTCTCTTGAAGATAGCATACTATTGGGTCTTGCTTTTTTATCCAGCTTGCTAGTCTTTCTCTTTTAAATGGTGCATTTAGACCATTCACATTCAAGGTTAGTATTGGTATGTGTGGATTTGATCCTGTTGTCATGTTGTTCCCTTGTTATTAGGCTGGCTTGTTTGTGTGATTGCTTTAGAGTGTCACTGGTCTGTGTACTTAAGCCTGCTTTTGTAGTGGCTGGCTGGTAATGGTCTTCCATATTTAGTGCTTCTCTCAGGAACTCTTATAAGGCACGTCTGGTGGTAACAAAGTCCCTCAGTGTTTGCTTGTCTAAAAAGAATCTTGTTTCTCCTTCACTTATGAAGCTTTGTTTGGCTGAATATGAAATTCTTGGTTGAAATTTGTTTTCTTTAAGAATGCTGAATTATAGGCCCCAGTCTCTTCTGGCCGGTAGGGTTTCTGCTGAAAGGTCTGCTGTGGTTCTTTCTCTCTAGCTGCCTTTAATATTTTTTCTTTCACTTTGATCTTGGCAAATCTGATTATTTTTATTGGGCAATATCTTCTTGTGAAATATCTTGTGGGGGTTCTCTGCATTTTCTGAATTTGAATGTTGGACTCTCTAGCTAGGTTGGGGAAGTTCTTGTAGGTGATATCCTGAAATGTTTTCAAAGTCACTTCCATTCTCACCTCTTTTAGGGATGCCAAGAAGTCATAGATTTGGTCTCTTTACATAATCATATATTTCTTGGACGTTTTGTTTGTTCCTTTTCATTATTTTTTCTATATTTTTGTCTGACTATGTTGTTTCAGAAAGCCAGTCTTCAAGCTCTGTGGTTATTTTCTCAGCTTCGTTTGTTCTGCTGTTAATATTTGCATTTACATGATTAAATTTCATGTATTTTGGCTCTATCAGGTTGGTTGTGTTCTTTTCTATACTGGCTATTTTATCTGTCAGCTCCTGAATTATTTTATTGTAATTCTTAGCATCCTTGGATTGGGTTTCAGTGTTCTCCTGAGTATTGATGATCTTCATTCCTATTCATATTCTGAACTCTATTTCTGCCATTTCAGCCATCTGAGTCTGGTTAAGAACCCTTGTTGGAGAACTAGTGTGATCATTTGGAGGAAATAAGGCACTCTGGCTTTTTGAGCTGTCAGAGTTCTTTCACTGGTTCTTTCTCATCTTTGTGGGTTGATGTTCCTTCAATCTTTGAAGTTGCTGTCTGTTTGATTTTTTTTTTTCCTGTATCCTATTTGATGACCTTTGGGATTTGATCATGGTATAAGGAAGTTCAGTCAACTGGCTTCATTTCTGGAAGATTTTAGGGGGGTACCAAAGCTTAGCTCAGGACTTCCGGAGTGTGAGCTCTAATTCTGGGGGACTGGAACTGACCCCTGGCTTTGCTCTCTGGCTCCTTGAGGTTAGGAACCTGCTGTGGTGGAGGGGTCAAGGTGCTACTGGATTGCTGTTCACAACACTCTGATGGGTGGTGCCAGCCAACCACTTCATAGGGTGGTAGCGGCAGGATCCATCCTCTTTTGGAAAAATGATAGTTCTATTCTAAGATGTTAAAGTTCTAGGTTTATCTAGAGTGTATGTTCATTAGGGTAATTGCAACCTATAGATAATATAATATACTTGCTGGGCTATATTTTAATATTTTTTGTATACTTATTGATTGCGGCTTTTCTTTGTGTTTTATATGTATTACTTAAGTATATATTGCACCAATATATAAAATAGTAGGTGTTATTATTACTACCACCATGTTATAGATACAAGAAATTTATCTTTAGAGAGGTTAAGTAATTTACTCAAGGGTCACACCTTTCTGCATCTCTCTAATGAATGATAGAAGAACTCCTCAATGACAGAAACAATGGTGTTTACACAATTTCTTTGAAAGACAGTGTCATAAAATAAGTTTCCGCTCATTAATTTACTTGTACAAAGTGAGGTGATCAATATTTGGATAAGTGACTTAGTCCGTTGCTGTATCCCAGTTTTGCTCATTTTGATTATTTGAAAGAATTATTCATTATCCTTCTATTTTTTTTTTTACTTGCTGGTCCATTGAATGGTAGTATTTTTATCAATATATGTGAAAATTTGGCAATGGAATTGTATCCTTAGTGCTTGTACTTAAGTTTAAAATAAAATAGAAAACAAATTTATTTTTTAAAATTTTTTCATAATAATTCTATGAATTTTCATAGACACATTTTGTAATATAATTTTTTGAGTGCAATTATTAGCTAAGATTAGGAAGCAGCTAGAAGATGCTAAAATTGAATGAACTGACAAGAAGCAAATGGAATCCTTAGTTTGCCTTTGCCTTTATGCTTAGTGATCCAAAAGTATTAAACTTTACATGTCAACATTCTCAATTTCTCTGACTTCTGTAAAGTCATAGCATTAAAGATTTATTTATTTTCCTACGAAGTTAATGACATTGGATGGAACACTAAACATTAAAGGAGAAATAATTAACTTCTTATCACTCAAAAATGGAACTATATATGGGTTAGGCAGAGAGAAGGAACTCCCATGCCCAATCTATAATGATTCATTCACATTGGCTGCATGTACCATAGCTGGTTCATTCATCCTAACTTGAAGAGTTCAATGGACAGATTAATTTTAGAATATAATTATGGAAAGCCAGAATAGGAGCCAGACTGCCATATCCAAATTGTGTCCCCAAGTCTGTCACCAGTACTACTTTTCCTTGCATATTGATGTAAAACTAGTTAACAGAAATGTCTCCATAGTTCCTTTCTAGTTGATGTCCTGAAGTAAAGCATATTATAAACTTAAAACTGGATGCAAACTCATAAAAGCATGACATGGTTTCAAAATGTGAATAATCTCAAAACTGTTTATAGTTTTTGCATTTCTCATTATTTCCCAGCTCATTGTTCCTTATAAAAATAGCATTCCCTCTTCCTCTACCCTTCCACTCTTTTCCCTTTCCACTGTGCAACTGAAGACTAGGAAAGAATGGTAAGTAAATTATCCATTACATCAGTCTTTACGTTGAATTTTCCATGATCTTTGCCAGTAAGCTTAGGAGATGGTTGTTAACAAACCATCTCCACTCTATTTCAGACATGCAAAATAAGAGGTTTTGGATTCAGCATAGGAGTAACTACTGGATGCTACTTATAGAAAACTTTATATTTGTGCTAACAAGTCTTGTCATCTAGGTGAAAGCCAACCCTCTCTTAATGACAAAATTGTTGGGGAAATAAATCTATAAGAGACTAATTAAAACAATAAAATAAATGGCTCTTTAATTTTCAAAAGAGAAAAAAATCCCATCAGAATATGAAATGGTTCACATCAAAGTTATATGACAACCTCAATGATTTATTTCATGCATCAATAGAGTAACTGATGCCAATGTAACTGGATTGTGCAGCTTTAATCTTGTTACCCTGTCTCTCGTGGAGTCATGGCAACATAACATCATTCATATCAGTTATATGACTTACCAAAATAAGTGGAAAAAATGAACACTTTTACACTGTTGATGGGACTGTAAACTAGTTCAACCATTGTGGAAAACAGTGTGGCGATTCCTCAAGGATCTAGAACTAGAAATACCATTGACCCAGCCATCCCATTACTGGGTATATACCCAAAGGATTATAAGTCATGCTGCTATAAAGACACATGCACACGTATGTTTATTGCGGCACTATTCATAATAGCAAAGACTTGGAATCAACCCAAATGTCCATCAGTGACAGACTGGATTAAGAAAATGTGGCACATATACACCATGGAATACTATGCAGCCATAAAAGGATGAGTTCATGTCCTTTTAGGGACGTGGATGCAGCTGGAAACCATCATTCTCAGCAAACTATTGCAAGAACAGAAAACCAAATACCGCATGTTCTCACTCATAGGTGGGAATTGAACAATAAGATCACTTGGACACAGGAAGGGGAACATCACACACCGGGTCCTATTGTGGGGAGGGGGTAGGGGAAGGGATAGCATTAGGAGATATACTTAATGTAAATAATGAGGTAATGGGTGCAGCACACCAACATGGCACATGTATACATATGTAACAAACCTGCACGTTGTGCACATGTACCCTAGAACTTAAAGTATAATAATAAAAAAAAGATTCCCACAGGAACACACACACACACACACACACACACACACACACACACAC
>NW_016807218.1:623400-630042 GCF_001698545.2 Rhinopithecus bieti | reverse complement strand
GTCTTCTATTTCTTTTCAATATTCTTTATTCAAAAGGTAAGTGGAAATATTTTATTTCCGTGTTACATTTGCTGAATTGGATGAAATAACTACATTTGGTATAACTTGGTATTTTGGGCTATACAATGTTGTGTATCCAGGAAACGTTCCATAAAAAATTCAAGTTTATACTCCCTTTTAAAACACATGTGTATGTTAAGAAAAACAGAACCCCTGTATTTTCTTTATTTTAAAAATATAGTTATCAAAATATTTCTTCTTGAAGTATTTGATGTACCAGAAGTTTTAAAGCTTTTATGATGTCTATGCCAGACATAAGATTTTATTGAAGTTCAAAACACTGAAGCATTAGATTTAGATTGATCCGGTATTTTGGCTCACCATACACTCTCATTTATTCTTGCCTTTTGTAAATATGGTGGTTCTTTTCCCATCTTAGCTCTTTTTTGAAAGGCCATTAAAATGAGGAAAGCTGAAGAAATGTTTTAAAGTATACACGTATGTTTTTAAAAGTCTAAATAGTTATTGAGGCATAATAGACATATAATAAATTGCACGTATTCAAAGTGTACAACATGAACAATTTTGACAACTATATACCATAAAACCATCACTGCATCAGAGTAACAAATATATCTACCACCTCCAAAAGTTTCTATGTGCTTTTGTGTTTTCTTCCTCCTGTTCTTTCCCACTACACCCCCATCTGCTGGCAATTGCTGTCTGATGTCCATCACTACAGAACAATTTGCTTTTTTTTTTTTTTTTTTGGAGACAGAGTTTCGCTCTTGTTGCCCAGGCTGGAGTGCAATGGCATGGTCTCGGCTCACTGCAATCTCTGCCTCCTGGGTTCAAGCGATTCTCCTGCCTCAGCCTCCAGAGTAGCTGGGATTATAGGAATGTGCCACTATGCCCAGCTAATTTTGTATATTTAGTAGGGACGGGGTTTCTCCACATTGGTCAGGCTGGTCTTAAACTCCTGACCTCAGGTGATCCACCTGCCTCGGTCTCCCAAAATGCTGGGATTATAGGCATGAGCCACGGCGCCCAGCCCAGTTTGCATTGCTTTTTTAAGTTGGTATGAGTGGAATCATGGAACATACAACTCTCCTTTGTCTTATTTGCTCACTCGGCACAACAGTACACATACTCATCTGTTCTGGATGCATCAACTGTTCAGTTGTTAATAAGTGAGTTTAGCAAGGTTGAAGGATACAAGATCAACATGCAAAGAACAATTGTGTTTATATATACTAACAGTGAATGATCATTGGTGGGTGGTACTCACCATGTGGCTATACCACAATGTGTTTATCCATTTATCTTTTAATTAACATTTGGGGCACAGTAAACCTTATGTACATGTCTTTGTATGGACATATGTTTTCACTTCTCTTGAGCAATATCTACAAGTGGCTGGTGCATACTTACACATAGGTGATAGATCATGCACATAGCTGGCATATGTTTTAACTTTTAGTTAATTCATTTATTTTCAGAGATGGAGGAATCTTGTGATGCTGCCCAGCCTGGTCATCAACTCTGGGGCTCAAGGTGTTCTCCTACCTCAGCCTCTCTAGAAGCTGGGACTACCACTGGCACATATCACTGTGACTGGCTCTTGCTTAACTTTTAAACATACTTCTAAACTGTTTCCCTAAGTGATTATACCATTTCGTATTCTTACCAGCTGTGAGAGTTCCAGTTGTTTCACATCTTTGCCTACACACTTGGTGCTATGGGCTGAATTGTGTCTGTGATGGTTAGCATTGAGTGTCAACTTGATTGGGTTGAAGGATGCAAAGTATTGTTTCTGGGTGTGTCTGTGAGGGTGTTGTCAAAGGAGATTAACATTTGAGTCAGTGGGCTGGGAGAGGCAGACCCACCCTCAATCTGCGTGGGCACCATCTAATCAGCTGCCAGCACAGCTAGAATAAAACAGGCAGAAGAAGATAAAAGGAGCGGACTTGCTGAGTCTTCTGGCCTTCATCTTTCTCTGGTGCTGGATGCTTCTTGTATATCAGACTCCAAGTTCTTCAGCCTTTGGACTCTTGGACTTACACCAGTGGTTTGCCGGGGTCTCTTGGACCTTAAGCCACAGACGGAAGGCTGCACTATTGGCTTCCCTACTTTTGAGGTTTTGGGACTTGGGCTGGCTTTGCTGTTCCTCAGCTTGCAGGTGTCCTATTGTGAGACTTCGTGTTGTGATAGTGTGAGTCAATACTGCTTATTAAACTTTCTTTCATATATACATCTATCCTATTAGTCCTATCCCTCTTGAGAACAGTGACTAATACCATGTCCTTTTCCAAATTTATATGTAAATTATATCTTAATAAAGCTGTTGTCTGGGCATAGCGGCTCACACCTGTAATCCCGGCACTTTGGGAGGCCGGAGTGGGCAGATCACCTGAGGTCAGGAGTTCAAGACCAGCATGGCAAACATGGTGAAATCCCATCTCTACTAAAAATAAAAAAAATTAGCTAGGTGTGGTGATGGGTGCCTGTAATCCCAGCTACTAGGGAGGCTGAGGCAGGAGAATCTCTTGAACCTGGGAGGCAGAGGTTGCAGTGGGCCAAGATTACACCACTGCACTCCAGCCTGGATTACCGAGTGAGACTATGTCTCAAAAAAAAAAAAAAGCTGTTAAAAAAAGTTGCTGGCCATGCGTGGTGGCTCACGGCTGTAATTCCAGCACTTTGGGAGGCTGAGGAGGGTAGGTCATGAGGTCAGGAGATCGAGACCATCCTAGCTAACACAGTGAAACCCTGCCTCTACTAAAAATACAAAAAAATTAGCCGGGCATGGTGGCAGACACCTGTAGTCCCAGTTACTTGGGAGGCTGAGGCAGGAAAATCACTTGAACCTGGGAGGCGGTGAAGCTTGCAGTGAGCAAAGATTGAGCCATTGAACTCCAGCCTGGGCGACAGAGTGAGACTCTGTCTCAAAAAAAAAAAAAAAAAAAAAAAAAATTATTGCCTAACCAAGGCTACAAACATTTTTTTCTATGCTTTCACTAGAAATTTTATATTTTTATCTCTTATGCTTATTTCTATAATTTGTGTCCATTTTTGTATGTAATGCAATATATTAATAGAAGTTTTTTAAAAAAACATGCATATGTAATTATTCCAGTATTGATGAAAAGACTATTAAATTTACTTTATGTCATTGCAGGAAAACAACTGTAGTCTATATTTAGATTCTCTGTCCTGTTCTAGAATTGTTTGTCTGTCTTCATGCCAATACCACACTGTCTTTTTTGCCATATTTTATAAGTTTTGAAGTCAAGTACCATGAGTCTTCTGAATCTGCTGTTTTTGAAAGTTGTTTGAATCTTCTTGTTTGTATTCCATATGAATTTTAGAATGAATTTTTGAATCGGCATATGAATTTCTACCACAAAAAACGTGCTGAAATTTTGACTGAGATTGTGTTGGATCCCACATGATAGTGGTACATTTGGTAGAATTGATGAACTTACATTGGCAGATTATTATTACCCAAAGTTTACAGTTTACATTAGGTTTCACTCTTGGTATTGTACATTATAGGAGTTTAGATGAAAGTCCAAAAGAATGACATTTATCTACCATGATAGTGTAATATGAAGTTTTGTGTTTTACATTTAGTCTATAATCTATTTGGAAATAATTTTTTGAAAGGTTTGAGTTTTGTGTATAGATTCATCAAATATTTGGCATGTGAGTGTTCAGTTATACTACCTGAAAAATCCTCTGTGCTCTTCCTATTCGTTTTTCCCTCCCTCTTACCCTTGGCACTCACTGATCTTGTTACTGCCTCCATGGCACAAAGTTTTGCCTTTTCCTGAATGTCATATAGTTGGAGTCATGAAGTACTTAGCCTTTTCAGATTGGTTTCTTTCACTTAGTAATATGCATTTAGGGTTTCTCCTTCATGTCTTTTTATGGTACTGAATAATATTTCACTGTCTGGATGGATGTACCACAGTTTATCTGTTTGCTCAAAAAATAACATCTTGGTAGCTTCCAAGTTTTGACAATTATGAATAAAGCTGCTATAAACATCCATCTGTAGATTTTTGTAAGTGCAGATTTTGATTTATATAAATAAACACCAAGGAGTGTGAATGCTGAATCATATGGTAAAAGTGTGTTTAATTTTGTAAGAAACTGCCAAACTGTCTTCTAAACAGATTGGCTGTACTCTTTTGCATTCCCACCAGCATAAGTGGTGAAGAGGTTTCCATTCCTCCACATCTTTGTCAGCATTTCGTGTTGTCAATGTTTTAGATTTTGAGCATTATAATAAGTATGTAGTGATCTCATCGTTTTGATTTGCATTTCCCTGATGACATATGATGTTGAATATCCTTTTATATGCTTATTTGCCATATGTAATTCTTGTGGGGTGTCTGTTTAGGCTTTTTGCCCAATCTTTAATCAGATTGTTCATTTTTTTCATTGATGAAGTTTAGAAGTTCTTTGCATATTTTGTGTAACAGTCCTTTATCAGATGTGTTTTGCAAATACTTTTTTCATAGTGTGTGACTTGTCTTCATATTCTCTTGTCTTTTACAGAGCAGAAATTTTAAAATATTAACGAAGTCCTGTTTATCAATTATTTCTTTCATAAATTGAACCTTTGGTGTTGTATATAAAAAAAACCATCACCATGCCCAAGTTCATCTAGGTTTTCTTCTGTGGTATCTTCTAGAAGTTTAAAGCTTCACATTTCACATTTAGGTCTATGATCCATTTAGAGTTCATTTTTCTGAAGGGTGTAAGATCTGTGTCTAGATTTATTTTTTTGCATGTGGATAACTAGTTGTTTCATTGCCATTTGTTGAAAAGGTTATCTCTTCTCCATTGTATTACCTTTGCTCCTTTGTCAAAGATCAGTTGACTCTATTTATGTGGGTCTATTTCTGGACTCTTTGTTATGTTTCACTGAACTATTTGTTTTTTCATCAATATCACACTGGTAATTACTGCTACTATATAGTAAGTCTTGAAGTCAGGTAGTGTCAGTCCTTGGACTTTGTCTTCTCCTTCAATATTGAGTTGAATCTCTTGCCTGTCCCTATAGATTTTAAAATCAGTTCACTTATATCCATAAAACAAGTTGCTAGGATTTTGATTGGGATTGTATTAAATCTATTAAACTGACATCTTGATCGTACTGAGTCTTCTTATCCTTCAACATAGAATATTTTCAATTTATTTCCTTTTCTTTTGATTCCTTTCATCAGAGTTTTGTAGTTTTCCTTTTGTAGATCTTGCACATACTTTGGTAGATTTATCTGAGGAGCTCATTTTTTTGGGGGGGTGCTAATTTAAACAGTAATAAGTTATTAATCCCAAATTTCAGTTTTTCATTACTGGTATGTAAAATGTGATTGGCTTTTACATGTTAACTTTATATCTGAAATCTTGCTATATAATCACTTATTAGTTCCCAGAAGTTTTGTTGTTCAGATTTTCTCTACAGTTATGTCATCTGTGTGCAAAGACAGTTTCTCTTAATTTCCAGTTTGTATGCCTTTTATTTTTTCTTGTCTTCTTGCATTAGCTAGGACTTCCAGTATAATATGTGAAAAGGAGTGGTAATGGGGGATATTCTTGTCATGTTCCTGATCTTAGCAGAAAGCTTCAAGTTTCTCACTATTAAATATAAAGTGGCAGGGCACAGTGGCTCACTCCTGTAATCCCAGCATTTTGGGAGGCCAAGCCGGGTAGATCACTTGAGGTCAGGAGTTTGAGACTAGCCTGGCCAATATGGTGAAACCACATCACTACTAAAAATACAAAAATTAGCCAGGCATGATGGTGTGCGCCTGTAGCCCCAGATACTTGGGAGGCTGGGGCAGGAGAATTACTTGAACTCAGAAGGCAGAGGTTGCAGTGAGCTGAGCCTGTGCCATTGAACTCCAGCCTGGGCATCACAGGGAGACACCATAGCAAAAAGTAATAATAATAATTATATATATATGTGTGTGTGTGTGTGTGTATATATATATATATATATACACATATATATAGTTAGCTTTAGATTTTTTGTAGTTTTTTAAAAAATCAAGTTAAAGAAATTCTCTATTTTACTTTGCTGAAAGTTTTATTTTAAGCCATAAATGGTTTTGGATTTTGCAAAATGGTTTCTCAGGACCCACTGATATGATTGTATCATATTTTTCTTTATCCTGTTCATATGATTGATTATATTACTTCATTTTCAAATGTCGAGTCAACCTTACATATCTGGAATAAATCCCACTTGGGCATTCTTTATAATTCATTCTATATATTCTTGCTAATATTTTGCTGAAGATTTTTGCATCAGTGTTCATGAGACATATCGGTCTGTAGTTTTCTTGTAATGTCTTTGTCCGCTCTTCTGCCCTGTCAGCCACAGCTGTCTTGGCTTCCTTGAGCCTTCTAGCTTCATCTTTACCCAGAGAGACTGCTGATTCCACCTCAGTTTCTCCTCACTGCACTTCAGTCTGGACATTTTCTCCAGGTAATACACTGGGCTAATTGTGTGGCACATCTAATTTTTTCCTCATCGCAGGGATTACTCATCTTATCTTTCCTGACTATTGTTCAAATTGTTAATGATGACTGTTTCATAACTTTTTTTTTTTTTTTTTTTTTTTTTTTTTT
>NW_016807218.1:608882-623230 GCF_001698545.2 Rhinopithecus bieti | reverse complement strand
GCCCGTCTCAGCCTCCCAAAGTTCTGGGATTACAGGCTTGAGCCACCGCGCCCGGCCAACTTTTCTATTTTTTAGTTGTTTCAGGAAGTAGAATAAATCTAGTCAGTCTCCAGTATGGCCAAAAAGAGTAGTCTTCCTTTCTTACTTTTAATGATAATAATAAAATAAAGCCCCTCTTAACCCAATTGCTTAGCTGGAACCCAAGTTGCAAAACACAAAGGCACACATTGGAGGGAGAAATAGACTTGGGGATGAAACTATAGTAGTGAAGCAAGAAATGAACCAAAGGAAGAGGCAGAAAGAAACCTGAATTAATCAGTCTGAAGGCAAACAGACCATACTTAGTCACTTCTTTCTTCCTCAGTCTACATCACTTTAAAGTTACCTTTTAATTAACTTTCTATGAAAATATATTTTAAGGTAACTTTAAGTTTCCTTTTTGCTAGTCTAGGCATTTGAAGGCGGGGTTCAGACCCCAGATTAAATGCAAGCCTAGTAATGCAGAATTAGAAAAGTAAGAGGGAATAGGACCAAATTGAATTTTGAGAGAAAATTAACATTTCAGGCAAGGTTTGATCATCTTGAGACCTGATTGCCAATTTTGTTTTGAAATCTATTACCAATGAGGTGATTTCAACATGGCAACATGTATTTTGAGAAGGAACCCAATTGGGAATGAGTGGAAACAGGTATTTGTAAAGTAAAATTTAACTTAATCAGCAAAAAAACTCAAAACAAAACTTGAAAATAATTTAAATGAAAATTAAAGTTTATTATAAAGGGTTAGAAATAAGCATTTATAAGTAGAGTTTAAAAGCTCAAATGGAGGCATATATTTTCTTTAAGAAGTCATGTTAGAGTCATTTTGCTAAAATATCACATCTGTCTTACAGAAATCACAAAAGAAAAGCAACAAGATTTACAAAACCATTTCAAAATAAACATTGTACCAACCTAATGGAAAAACATCTGTGCTGTTTTAGCTTATTACAGCAGTTTGTCATGACGATTTATAGATAAGTATGCAATTTTCTTAGATTTATTTTGGAAACTTCTACTTATAGGTCTGTGGTTTCAGACAGGAAAGTGTTTTGATTGATTATCCTGAAAAGAAATTGGTAGACCAAATGTTGAAACCATGAAAACATTAGGAGATGCAGGTAACAGCTGAAAAAATGAACTGCACTTTGGAAGAACTCATAAGAGTAGTGATGATTGTACCTCTAAATCTTGTACTTGTTTACCAAAGTTGAGAGAAAAATTTCAGTTGAACTAGTATGTAGAGTGATACTCTGGTTTCTCTTCAGATGGTATAAATCTTTTGCCTTTTACTAGTATGTAGAATGATAAATGAATTCCCTCTAATAGGCAAGTGAATGGCGAGTAGATAATACAACAATTGAGAAAATATAAGCCTTAACCCTTCAAAAGAAAACATTTCTTCAAGAAGCGGGTACAAGGAAAGCAATTCAAGAAATTAGAAATACATTATGATTATAAGGACAGTGCATTTAGAGTTCCCAGTGACCGTATTTAACTATTAAAATATACATAGGCAAACCACACACTAACAAAATCATAATAGCTGACTCTAGAATTCCTCTCAGGAAGAGCACTGTCTTAGCTTGCGTGGCTGTAGATAGTAAGATCCTTACGATATGGGTTGATAGGCACAAAGAGTAAGTACATCTTCATATAATAACAAACAAGCATGTAACAAACAGGAATTTGGTAATTGGGAGGACAGCAGAATTGAGAGAAAAGAGAAAGTAGGAGAAGGTTGAATTACATAGTGGAATTCTGGAGCCCAAGTTGGGGAAAAGATCTCCAGAGCTTTTTAAGTACAGTGGTCTAGCACATATGATGTTTTCTGCTGTTAAGAGCTATAATATAGACTTCTTTACCTCACCCTGAATTTTCACTGAATTCTGCTGCACACATGCCTTGTATCAATTACATTTTAGAAAAAATAAAGGGGCTGTGTTCCTTTTCTGAGATGAGATGGTGAAACACGAATCTAACAGGAACACCTTCTGTAGACACCAGAACTAAACCAGGATCAAATATCATTAGAAAAAACATGTTAGTGCAGTTTGCATTAACTTACGTCTCCAGATTGTGAGGGATGCAGAGATCCTTGCTTATTAGAGGGAGATTCAATCAATTTTATTTGAATTTCAGAGATCACCAATGGGTTTTGATGATGAACTCTCATTTCTCTTATTAACTGCATGCTCTTAGGCAATTCAATAAATCTTCTAACATTCTAGCTATTAAAATGGGAGTGATGCACTTATAAAATTCATTGTAATAATTAAATGTAATAAAGTAAGTGAAAGTTTCAGGCATATACTAAGTGTTCAATAGATATTAGGCAGAAGTAGTAGAAATTAGACAAGAGGTGAAAACAGTAATTGAAAGAACAATATGTTATTCTTAACACAAACTCTTATTAGTTACTACTATCTTCCAGGCACTGTTCTAAACATTGAGGAATGTAGTATTGAGCCAAACAGGAAAAGTTCCTCCTTTCTTGGTAGATGTATTATAGAAACTCAGTGAAGATTTGTTTTTTTTACCAGCTGTGAAATAACATAAAACTTAAAGTATAATGAGGCAGATTAAATGTGTAAAGCATGAAATAGTTTTTTCCCTCTTTTTAAGTCTGCAAAATAGAACCTGAAGCAACTTATTCTCTATGCGTCAGTGTTTTCACATGAATGTTGTTGCTAATCCTCTGAAAAGTGGAAAATAAAAATGAAGCTCTCTAATCAGAGCTGGTTTTAAAGGACAAATGTTATTTTAATACGAAGAAAATACAAGAAAATAATATGTTGTAAAGGAGATTTTGATTAACTCTTAAAACAGTAATTAGGTAAAAAGCTTGCAAATAACATAAATAAAATATTTAGGTATTCTTTTTTAACCTAAATATAAAAGAATTTATATAAAAGAATAAAAAGAATAAATATACATTCAATTGTTAGATTAAGGCTGAAGCAAAACTGAATGTGAATATTAAAGTAGAAAATACTTCTGTTTCCGGAACCAACCCAGGTCAGGCTGCGTTTCCTCAAGGCCCAATAACGGGAAGCAGACAAACTAGGGAAGAAGGGAATTTATCTCTGTAACCAGATACAAGGAGAAGGCCGGAGATAATTCCACCAGACCAACTCAAAGTGTTACAATTTTCGTAGTGCTTATATAGGTTGGGGTTATGTGCCTACATGCAGTATAACATTCGCCTATGTCTATTAGTAACTAATTTTGTTTCAACTAGAAGATCAGAGGCAAAAATGCTTGCTACATGCAATGAAAAGGGCCCCAGTACCTTCAAGGCCTGTCTACTGTGGTACCAGAGTGATTATTTCTATCTTATCTTTTTTTACAGCTTGATCTGGAGAGCTGCCTTAGGCTCTCCAATGAATCTATTCAAACAACTGCCTCTGTTACCTCGACTTGTCTCAGATATGGGTCCTGGCACCAGGAATGAAAGACTGGTGCCATTTTTGGTTTGCTCCAGGTTAGGGAGAAGCCCATGCAAGGCTCCAACTGACCATATGTTTCATTTCTAGCTTAGCTATCTGGGCACTGATTTCCCTAGGCTTAACTATTTGCTCAATGTGAAGGGAACTCTGTGGAAATTTGTATAACTGAAGTGTTATGCAGGCCTGTCTGTGTGATTTTGTCATACAGAACTGTGTGTCAGGGAGAATTGGCCTGCCACACTTCCATAAAATATTACACATGTAAGACCACGCACAGTGGCTCACACCCGTAATCCCAGCACTTTGGAAGGCTGAAGTGAGTGGATCACTTGAGTCCAGGAGTTTGAGATAAACCTAGCCAACATGGCACAACTGTCTCTCTACTAAAAATATAAAACAATTTTTTGGGTCAGGCGTGGTGGCTCAAGCCTGTAATCCCAGCACTTTGGGAGGCCGAGACGGGCGGATCACGAGGTCAGGAGATGGAGACCATCCTGGCTAATGGTGAAACCCCGTCTCTACTAAAAAATACAAAAAAAACTAGCTGGGCGAGGTGGTGGGCGCCTGTAGTTCCAGCTACTCGGGAGGCTGAGGCAGGAGAATGGCGTAAACCCGGGAGGCGGAGCTTGCAGTGAGCAGAGATCCAGCCACTGCACTCCAGCCTAGGTGACCGAGTGAGACTTTAAAATAAAAATATAACAATAACATAAAATTACACATGTCAGACGTTTAATGTAACATTCAAGTGAGTTTAACATTTTTTTCCGTTTTTATTCTTTAAAGTATATTCTAAAGCTAAATAACTTTTATGACATTTCTTTCAACTATAGTGGATGAAATATATTGGGATAGTTTCCAGAGGCTTTTCAGTTATAATGGGATAACTGGATCAAGTTAAACCTGTAGCAGAGGGCAGACATAGAATATGTATAAATAAAACAAACAAACAGTTGTTTAAAAGATATTAGATCACAATTAAGGCAAATGAGTTGAACTATGAAGCTATCAGAAAGGAAGGAACAGCATTGAGGTGAATTCTACATTTGTGACCGGTTTTCCCGTTGGGCTACTTGTCAACTATTAGTCGAGGACATGGAACCCCCCAAAGATATGTGGTAGAGATTTTGTGTTTTTCTCACTGGGCTGAAGAGAAATCAGTTGGAGTTTAGGGATAGCAAGAAAATGGAGACTAAATGGGTCAAGATAGCAAAGAAAAAAGAACAGCAGAATAGTAACCCCTACATTCTGTATATAATTTTTTATCAAAGCATTTTTTTGGCTCTAGAAATGCACAAGTTTAGAGAAGGAAATGAAGAAAGCAGTTAATATGCTAAAAAAAAAAAAAAAAAGACTGAATAAAACTTATTACGATTTTATGGACTTTTGAGAAACAAAAGTGGAGTTTAGTTAAAAAAAAAAAAAAAAAAAAGACTATGGTAAACAACACAAGCTTTCACTTAATACCTTTGAAATAACTAAACCTAAAAGTAAGGCCAAATGACATCTCAACTATATTAAGATGATTTTTTATCTGCCCATCTCAGGAGATGAATTAATATTATCCAGAGCTTCTACAGTATTTCATATGCCATGTGAAGTATTCAATAAAGGTTTATCAGATATGCTAGGAAATAGGTCAAAATGATTGGAAACTTAGAAAACAAATGCTAGAAGTAGAATTGCAGATGATTCAAAAGTTGAAATAAGACATGGATTTAAAAGAACTGTGACTTGTGCTAAAGAATCAACAGAACTGGAATTTATAAAAATGAAAGAAAAGGAAATCCTAGAACTGAAAAGAATAATGCCAAACTCAGGAATTTGATGGATAAATTTAATAGCATATTAGATATAGCAGAAGAGAGGATTGCTGAACTGAAAAAGCAGTAAAACATACCCAGATTGAAGGGAAAAGAAGTTAAAAAAAAAAAAAAAAAGATACAAAATACAGAAAGACATATTAGACAAAATGAAAGATGTCTAGCATATAAGTAATTGAACTACTGGAAGAAGAAGAAAAAAATGGGGCAGAAGCAATATTCAAAGGGATACAGGCCAATAAATAATTTTTGAAAACTTGTAAAAGATATTGGCATAAATTTTAGACACTCTGTGCATCAAATGCGTGAAATACAAAGTAAACTATACCTAGGTACATCATAGTAAAAATGCTGAAAACTATGTTATGAAAGAAAATCTTAATCTGCAGGAGAAAAACATATGCTTTCAAAGAAGGAACAATAATATTTTCAACAGAAACAATGACAGCTATAAGACAGATTGTTTTTAAGCTGTAAGAAAGCAATTGCCAATCTACATTTCTATGTGCGGTAGAAACGCCATTCAAAATTGAAGGTGAAAAAAATTTCACACACAAAAATGAACAAATTTATCACCAGCAGTTTTCATTAAAGGGACTACTAAAGAGAATTATCCAGACTAAAGGGCAATAGATGGAAGTACAAAAATTTAAGGAGAAAGATCATGGTAAAAGGTAAATATGTAGGTAAAAATAAATAACATAAGCAAAAGTGGTAATGTAAAGGAATGTCAAAAGCATATGTAGAATTAAAACTCATGTCAAGAATAGAGGAAAGGTAAAGTGTGAACAATTCTCAAACCATATGAAAAATGGTAAAAAAAAAAAAAAAAATTACAATGTAGGAAGAAATGTGTAAATTTTTGCTCATGCCTGTGTCCTGAGTGGCCTAGGTTGTCTCTAGGGTTTATAGAGTTTTGGGTTTTACATTTAAGTCTTTAATTCATCTTGAATTAATTTTTGAATATTGTGAAAGGAAGAAGTCCAGTTTTAATATTCTGCATGTAGAAGACAGTGTGGCGATTTCTGAAAGACTTAAAGACAGAAATACCATTCTACCCAGCAATCCCATTACTGGGCATATACCCAAAGGGATACAAATCAGTCTATTATAAAGATACATACATGCATATGTTCATTGCAGCATTGTTCATAATAGCAAGACATGTAATCAACCTTAATGCCCATGAATGATAGAATGGATTAAAAAAATGTGGTACCTATACACGATGGAATACTAAGCAGCCATAAAAAAATGAGGTCATATCTTTTGCAGGGACATGGATGGAGCTGGAGGCCATTATCTTTAACAAACACAGGGACAGAAAATCAGATATCACATGTTCTCACTTGTAAGTGGGAGCTAAATGATGAGAACACATGGACACATAGAGGGGAACAGTACATACTGGGGCCTTTCAGAGGGCGAAGTGTGGTAGGAGGGAGGGGATCCTCCTCTATATGAAACTAATAGGTGCTAGGCTAGGTGATAAAATAATTTGTACAATGAACCCCAGTGATACAAGTTTACCCAGTGATACATACCTACACTTGTAACCCTAATGTTAAAAGTTAAAAAGTAAGAAATATGTAAATCACTAGGGGAAACAATACAAAGAATATATTTCTACAAAAAATGGGGCAAATAGATGATAAAAATAGTTGGTCTAAAAGATTCCATTAAAATAGATATAGGAAAAGAAAAACATAGAGACAAACAGAAAAGAAACAGGAAAATAGTCAATTTAAACCCAAATATCATAGTAATTATATTAAATATAGGTACATTTAATATTTCAATAGAAAGATTTATAATAAAACCCAACTGTAAGGTGCTTTAATGTCTTAAATATAAAGATGAGGAAAGTTGAAAAGAATGCCACATGGAAAAATAAGTATAACTATACTAATACAAAAAACTTATTAGATACACTAGTTATTCAACTAGGAGGGTATAATGATTATACTGTGTATACATTTAATAATGTAGTGTCAAAACATATAAAGCAAAAAAAGTGACAAAGCTGAAAGGAAAAGACAAACCCAGTTTTACACAAATATTTAACTTGTCAGTAACTGACAGTACAAGGAAACAAATAGCAGAGATGCAGAAGATTTGAATAACACACTTGACCTAATTGACATATATAAGACACACATACAACATTGGCAAAATACGCATTCTTTCAAAGAACACATGAAACACTTAACAAAATAAACTATATACTGTTTCATAAAAGAAGTCTTAATAAGTTTCAAAGGATCGACATTCTAAAAAGTATTTTCTCTTACCCAAAATTTCAGCTAGAAATAAAAGATTACCTAAAAGATCTAGGATGTTTTTGAATAAATACTCATTTTAATAGGCAAGAAATGCAGAAAAATCAAGGTAGAAATTAGAAAATACTTGGGACCTGACAGCAATTATATAAAAAATTTGTATATCAAAAATTGAGAAATAGGTACTTTGAAAAAATTATAGATTTAAATGCAAATATTAGAAGTGAAAAGCACTGAAAATCAATTATGTAAGCCTATATCTCAATAAAAGATAAGCAAATTATAGGCAAAGAGAATAGAGGAAAAAATAAGGATGAAGTCAGAAATTCATGAAAACCGAGATAGTATGAGCTCTATGTCCTTAGACAGTTCGTGACCACATCTGCTTGTGTCTTCCCAGACCAGGGACCAGACAAATGGGTGGAGAAGCCTTTGAGGAGATGAACACTGTCCCTGCCACCATCTGACTGCAGCTACATGAAACACTGAGCCCAAATGAGCGTGGACAATTCCCAGATTCATCAGGAAAGGAGATGATTATTATTGGTTAAAGTCACCATTTGGGGATGGTTTGTATACAGCAATATATAACCAGAGAAGATTGGAAGAGTTAATGCAGTATAGATATAAATTTTTCTCATAATCTATAGATTTAACACAATCCCAGTAAAATCCCATTAAGGTATTTTCAGAGAAATTGATAAAGTGATTCTAAAACTTCTGTGGAAATGCGAAGCATCAAGTCTGTCAAGCCAGAACAATCTTGAAAATGAACAAAAGTTGACAATTTGAATTATTAGATATTAAGATTTATTTTAAAGCTATGGTAATGAAGATAATATGGCATTGGAACAATGATAAATATATAGAGCAATAAACCAGGTTATAGAAACAGACCCACATACCCACTAGACTTACATCAAAAGTGCTATAGCAATGTGAACCTGATCACATGGCCCACGGCATACATTAATATATGAATGGTAAAACGATAGAGATGCCAACAGCTAATACAGAAAAAAATCATGACTTTAGTGGGTAGGCAATGACTTCTTAAATCACATATAAAACAGTGAAAGAAACAGTGAAGAAAAGTGATACATCGGATTTCATCAAAATTATCAACTTTTGTTCATCAAAAGATACTTCTAAGGGCATAAAAAATGAGTTATGGAGTTGAGAAGCTATATGCACGTATCTGACAAAACTTATTTCCCTTATGTGTATAAATTCTACAAATCAGTAAAAAAGTTAATTTTAAAATGAGCATAAAATCTGAATAGATACCTCACAAAAATCATATATAAAATATATATGCAAAAGGTGCTGAGCATCATTATTCACCAAGAAAATGCAAATCAAAAACATTGGGAGATGCTATTGTAAGTCCACCAGAATGCTGGGGGAAAAATATTCTCAGTGTTACCAATCATGTGTAGTATTTAGAAATTTCATAGATGGCTTTAAGCACTTGTGAAGATATTTCTGGCAGCATCTGCTAAATCTAAACTTACATGTAGTCTATGACCTGACAATTTTACTCCTAAAGGCGTCCGTGGAAATGAATACATATTTTCTCCAACATTCAACAACACATATGTCAGCATAACTCAAAATGGCCCAATGCTAGAAATGACTCAACTGTCCATCAAAATTCAGATTGATAAACATGGTTTAATTCATACATGGAATATAAGATCATGTTGAAAAATAATGAATTTCTGGATATGTAACAACAACGATAAATATTACCAATAATTTCTGACAATAAAATGCAGACAAAATTTCTTGTCTTGTAGGCAGTGGTAATGACTGAGAGGGGATGAGGTTCTGGTAATGTTATCTACAGCTGACCCTTGAACAACATGGGAATTGTGTGCCATCCTCTGCACAGTTGAAAATCCGAGTGTACTTTTTCACTCCCCTCAAACTTACCTACAAATAGCTTGCTGTCAACCAGAAGTTTGTCCATAACATAAACAGCTGATTGACCCATATTTTGTATGTTATGTGTATTATATACTGTATTCTTACAATAAAGCTAGAGAAAAGAAAATGTTGTTGAGAATATCATAAGCAAAAGAGAATGTATTAAGTGGAAGTGGATCATCACAAAGATCTTCATCCTCATTGTCATCACTTTGAATAGGCTGAGGGGGAGAAGGAAGACAAGGGGATGGTCTTGCTGTCTCAGGGGTGGCAGAAGCGAAGAAAATCTACATATAACTGGACCCATGCAGTTTAAACCTGTGTTGTTCAAGGGTCAAATGTATTTTAATCTGGGTGTGTTTACAGAGGCATGATTGCTTCGCAAAAATTTGTTCAGCTGTACGTTTTAAGATTTGTGCACTTTAGAGTATATATGTTATGTTTCAACAAAAAAGTAAAACCTGGATAATATAGTTCTGAGACTTACCAAATAAGTAATTTTGAAAATAAATTTTACATTTTAAAGCAGGATAGGGGAAAATGTTCCATATCTAGTTCTTACAGAGAAGGATCTTTTGTATACTTTGTTTTGCTACTGAAAAGACAATTTAGAGAAATCAAAGTGATTTATAATTATCATTAAACATAAATAAGTCTTTTAGTTTCATAGTGACAAAATAAATCAAATCCTATATTTGAGAAAGTCAGAGACATCTCAAGGGGAGCAATAACTCCTATATGATGTCTTCACTAATTAATGGATTTCCCAAGATATTTATATCCAAGGGAAAATGATTCACCCTGGGTTATTTTAAGTCCCACTAGTATAATAGAATTATAATTAAAGGCTCATTTTTTCAATCCTTAAAATATTTTATAAGAATAAATGTGTATAAAACAGTAGTCAAGCATCATTAGTATTATTGTAATTATTTTCAATGTTAAGGAATTCTACCCAGAAAGAATTTACCAAGGTTTCTTAAATTTAAATTACAAAAAGAGAATCCTAAAGTCAGAATCCAATAGAAAATTACGAACTATCAATTAACAACAAAAAACCTTTCAGGTTTCCCATTCTATGTAGCCATCTCAGAGTTCTAACTGTGAAATACCTTAAAAGAACTGTATTTTCCAAATTAGAATAATTTTTGATGTTTAACAGAAACTTCTACTTACCCAGAGAAATGTTCAAAATCAAATTTCCTTTGAAAAACAATGACTTAAAATAGAAAAGTAAGAAGCTAATCTGAAAAGGTTGCATACTGTATGATTCCAATCCTATCACATTCTGGAAAAGGCAAAGCTATGAAGACAGTGAAGAGAATAGTGGTTGCTAGAGGTTGTGGGGAGGGTGAGATGAAGAGGCACAGCACGGAGGATTTTTAGGGCAGTGAAAGAAAACGCTCTGTATTCACTATAATCATGAATACATCTCATTATACATTTGTCTAAACCCATAGAACGTTCAACATCAAGAATGAACCCTAATGTAAATTATGAACTGTAGGTGATAATGATGTGTCAATGTAAGTTCATCAATTGTAACATATGTACCACTCTGGTGTGGGATGTTGATAATGGGAGAGGCTGTGCATGTGTGGGGACAGGGAATATAAAGGAAATCTCTGTAGTCATCTCTCAGTTTTCCTGTGAATCTATAGCTGCTCCAAGAAAATAAATAAGTCTTTAAAAAATAGAAGGAAAATTTTCATTGATCTCAAAATTGGGGAAAAATGCTGCTAGAAGTTTTATGAAGCAAATGACACAAATTTTATTCTTGATCAAAATAACAATTACAACCTATTGTAATCAGAGTAAATTTAATTTGAGTTATTTAATTTAGAAGTAAATAATCACTTTCTTATTGGAGTTCTCACAATTTTAAGTAATGATAATACCTGAGGAAGTAGCTTAAAATATGCTGGCTTTGGTGGAGGAATAGTCTATTAGTTCTTACTTTAGAAGGAGATCCTGATTAAATTCATTTAGCTTCTAAATCAAAAGTTTTCTATGTTATCTCCTAAGGATTGCTTCAAAGCCACATTTTTTCAGTGATAATCTGATAATCAAGATAATCAAGAAAAAATATAGCTATGAAATTATAAGTGAAAGCAGTAGTTAGAAAATGATCCTTCAGCTTATTATAGTGTTTCCTTTATGGGTAGTAAATAACAGGCAGACATAACTCACTGATAAGCTAGTTAATTGGTGGAAATTATAAAATCCACTGGAGTTGACAACAAAATACTATAATTTATGGAAATTTCTCTGATAGAATATGAATGTTCAAAATGTGATAATTGAAAATGCTGATGTTCATGGAATACTATATAGCCATAAAAAAGAATAAAATCATATTCTTTGTAGCAACATGGATGGAGCCAAAGGCCATTATTGTAAGAGAACTAATGCAGAAACAGAAAACCAAATATCACATATTCTCACTTATAAGTGGGAGCTAACCGTTGATTACACATGAACACAAAGAAGAGAAAAACAGACACCAGGGCTACCTCAGGTGGAGGAGGGGAGAGGATTGAAAAACTACCTATCAAGTATTATGCTTATTGCCTGGGTGAGGAGATAATCTGTGCACCAAACCCCCATGACATAAAATGTACCTATCTAACAAACCTACACATTGAACCCTCAACCTCAAATAAACTAATTAAAACAAAATGCTGGTGTCATAGTCTGATTATTTTATCTTGGTTGCTAATTTTAGAAATAAGATATATGAAAATGTGCTTTTAATATGTACATTCTTGATTTCCAAAAATAAAGGAAGATAATTATTCCTCAGTAAACATGTAAATGACTTTCTTCCTTCCCTCCCTCCCCCTCCCCCTCTCCTTCCCTCTCTCTCCTTCCTTCCTTCTTCCTTCCTCTCTTTTCTTTCCTTTCTTTTCTTCTTTTCTTTCTCTTTCTTTCCCTTCCTCCCTGCCTCTCTCTCCCTCTCCCTCTCCCTCTCCCTCTCCTTCTCCCTCTCCCTCTCTCCCTCTCTCCCTCTGTCCCTCTCTCCCTCTGTCCCTCTCTCCCTCTCTCCCTCTTTCTCTCTTTCTTTTTCTTTCTGGCTCTGTCACCCAGGCTGGAGTGCAGTGGCATGATCACAGCTAAATGCAGTCTTGACCTCTCTGACTCAAGCAATCCTCCCACCTCAGCCTCTCAGCCTGCTGAGGAACTGGGACTACAGACAAGCACCACAATGTCCAACTAAGTTTAAAATTTTTTCATAGAGACAGGGTCTCCCTATGTTGCTCAGGCTGGTCTTGAACTTCTCGGCTCAAGTGATCCTCCTGCCTACTCCTCTCAGTTTTGGGATTATAGGCATGAGTCACCGCGTCCAGTCTGTAAATGTGCTTTCTATAGTAATGTAAGTGTTGTGGTATGTGTATGTATGGGTAGATGTACACAGAGGAGGAAACTGGAGGTAAGTAAGTGGATCCTTATTCTGAAACTGCCTTTTCTCCAGTTTGGAACAACTCTTCACCAAACTGAAGCTTAGTGCTGCAATTTATTCTGCCTGTGTGTGTGGTCTAGTTTTTCTGCTACTTTTTTTGTTTTTATTTTTTTTTTTTTTTTTGAAGAATACTCTTTTGTTGCTTAAATCCAGTTAATGTCAATTATGTAACAGGATATTTGACCAATTTTCATAGAGGTGTGTCAGTTTGCCGTTAAAGATCTTCAAGGGTGTCTGACATTCAATACAAAATTTCTCCAAATTGACAATAGCAATTTTTCTATTTATTTTAATTAACATGTCATCTATTTGTTTTAAATTATAATTATTTACTTGTCTTACTTCCTCTCATATATGAGAAATTCTTAGAGGGCAGAATCTTAACTGAAAATGATCTTAAAAACACCTAGAAGGCAGTATTGCTGTTTAATTCATGTTCATACCTGCCATAGGTGTTCTCAATCATGGGAGATGGTGTTTCATATTCTCAATGCAAGAGGGGGTGGTGTTTCAGAGATTCATTTGTAGATTGGTTTTTAAAAATCTGATTATTAGATTTCCAGTTTGGCCTGAAAAGTCTGCTTTACCCATTGTCTGAAATACTTCTGATTACAAAGAAAGTAAAAACAATACAACTGCAAAATAATGATGAAAGCCTGGAAAAATAAAATTGAATAGGAAACTATTTAATTTTAGGTGGTTGTACTTAAGAAATTTTGTTTAATTTATAAAAAATGAAAAACAAAGAAGACAAACATTCTCAACATGATGCTTTTAGAGGTTAATGAAAGTGGCTCTTTACTGTTTCTAATTTGATTTCAATGTTTATGGGTTTTTCTTTGTTTGATGTAGTGAATTTGTACTGTTCTGATCTGCTCTGCCAATTCTTAGCTGTGTGACTTTAGACAAGTTACTTAATCTCTGCGTTAGTGTGCTCATATTAAAAAAACAAAGGTAATAGTAACTATCTCTGTTATTGTGAGGATTAAATGAGGTAACAAACATAAAGCACTGAGAATAGCATTTGACATTTATTAATTGTCTCTTAAATGCTGGACATTCTCATTTTCTTTTTCTGAATGCTCATATGCTAGATATTGTTTGGATGAACGGAGGCAAGATGGTGCACTTCCGGGTTCTTCTTCACCAACTTTTCCCGTGCGCGCGAAAATGCAGCCGGCGACCCGGGAAGGTGCAGACCAACTAGGCATGCGACAGGTGATGTCAATCTGAAGAGACCAAGATTTACCTGGTCGCACCTGCGGAATGCCCCCCGACACGCCCGTGCCCCGCCTATTGCCCTCCCACTCCTAGAAAAGTGGCTCCGGATGAACGCCACGCGCGGACTTCCCAGCTTCCCCACTGCGGTCGG